>NC_140026.1:1506755-1670594 GCF_964263955.1 Coregonus lavaretus | reverse complement strand
CCTCTCAACACAAATGTTAAAGCCCCATTACCTACCATCCTCTTAACACTAATGTTAAAGCCCCATTACCTACCATCCACACTCTCAACCCTATGTTAAAGCCCATTACCTACCATCTCTCAACACTAATGTTAAAGCTCCATTACCTACCATCCTCTCAACACTAATGGTTAAAGCCCCCATTACCTACCATCCTCTCAACACTAATGTTAAAGCCCCATTACCTACCACCCTCTCCCCTCTCAATACTAATGTTAAAGCCCCATTACCTACCATCCTCTCTCCTCTCAACACTAATGTTAAAATCCCATTACCTACCATCCTCTTTCCTCTCAACCCTAATGTTAAAGCCCATTACCTACCATCCTCTCAACACTAATGTTAAAGCCCCATTACCTACCATCCTCTCACACTAATGTTAAAGCCCCATTACCTCCCATCCTCTCAACACTAATGTTAAAGCCCCATTACCTACCATCCTCCTCCTTCCCTCAACACTATTTTAAAGCCCCATTACCTACCATCCTCTCTCCTCTCAACACTAATATTAAAGCCCCATTACCTACCATCCTCTCTCCTCTCAACACACTATATTAAAGCCCATTACCTACCATCCTCTCAACACTAATGTTAAAGCCCATTACCTACCATCCTCTCTCCTCTCAACACTAATGTTAAAGCCATTACCTACCATCCTCCCTCCTCTCAACACTAATGTTAAAGCACCATTACCTACCATCCTCTTTCCTCTCAACACTAATGTTAAAGCCCCATTACCTACCATCCTCTCAACCCTAATGTTAAAACCCCATTACCTACCATCCTCTCAACACTAATGTTAAAGCCCCATTACCTACCATCCTCTCTCCCTCTCAACACTAATGTTAAAACCCCCATTACCTACCATCCTCTCAACACTATGTTAAAGCCCCATTACCAACCATCCTCTCAACACTAATGTTAAAGCCCCATTACCTGGAAAGAGACTTCTCTAGAATTCCTGCCATTGCAGTCTGCTCTGCTATTTCCAGTGGTATTCCATATGGGTATTAGAAAGGAAACACATGGATTATCACTCAGTCACAGGAAAGGACAATATGGAATATAGCCCTTCCTTACCACAAATACAATTTAACTACTAAGCCAAACGCAAACCCTTACCTTGACCTTAAAAGAGATTCTCTGGTACTTAAAAAAAAAAAAAAAACTTTTTATCCTGTAGTTCTGAAAGTAGAGCTAATGAGCGAAATTGTTCACAATAATCTACATCACAGATGCACACGCGTGATCGATCTCTTCTCTCTCTCTCTCTCTCTCTCTTCTCTCTCTCTCTCTCTCTCTCTCTCTCTCTCTCTCTCTCTCTCTCTCTCTCTCTCTCTCTCTCTCTCTCTCCTCTCTCTCTCTCTCTCTCTCTCTCTCTCTCTCTCTCCTCTCTCTCTCTCTCTCTCACCTCTCTCTCTCTCTCTCTCTCTCTCTCTCTCTCTCTCTCTCTCTCTCTCTCTCTCTCTCTCTCTCTCTCTCTCTCTCTCTCTCTCTCTCTCTCTCTCTCTCTCTCTCTCTCTCTCTCTCTCTCTCTCTCTCTCTCTCTCTCTCTCTCTCTCTCTCTCTCTCTCTCTCTCTCTCTCTCTCTCTCTCTCTGCTGTGTGTGCATCTTGCTAGCTGTCACTCAAATGGGAGGGGCTGAAGCTCACTGGCTAGAACTCAAATCGCTAGGGGCTGACCCAGGTGTGGGAACATGGCACAGCACACCTTCCAGAAAAACAGTCGCTTTCAAACTAGGGATTTGGTGGCTAATTGAGGTAAGACAGTAATTCAGCTCATATAATGAACAAAAATATAAAACGCAACATGCAACAATTTCAAAGATTTTACTGAGTTACAGTTCATAAGGAAAATCAGTCAATTGAAATAAATAAATTAGGCCCTAATCTATGGATTTCACATGACTTGGTCACAGACACCTTAAAAAAACAGTAGGAGCGTGGACCAGAAAACCAGTCAGTATCTGGTGTGACCACCATTTGCCTCATGCAGCACGACACATCTCCTTCACATAGAGTTGATCAGGCTGTTAATTGTGGCCTGTGGAATGTTGTCCCACTCCTCTTCAATGGCTGTGCAAAGTTGCTGGATATGCTGTCATACACGTCGATCCAGAGCATCCCAAACATGCTCAATGGGTGACATGTCTGGTAAGTATGCAGGCCATGGAAGAACTGGGACATTTTCAGCTTCTAGGAATTGTGGACAGATCCTTGTGACATGGGGCCGTGCATTATCATGCTGAAACATGAGGTGATGGCGGCGGATGAATGGCACGACAATGGACCTCAGGATCTCGTCACGGTATCTCAGTGCATTCAAATTGCCATCGATAAAATGCAATTGTGTTGGTTGTCTGTAGCTTATGCCTGCCCATACCATAACCCCACCGCCACCATGGGGCACTCTGTTCACAATGTTGACATCAGCAAACCGCTCGCCCACACGACACCGTACACGTGGTCTGTGGTTGTGAGGCCGGTTGGACGTACTGCCAAATTCTCTAAAACAACGTTCGAGGCGGCGTATGGTAGAGAAATGAACATAAAATTATCTGGCAACAGCTCTGGTGGACATACCTGCAGTCTGCATGCCAATTACACGCTCCCTCAAAACTTGAGACATCTGTGGCATTTTATTGTGTGACAAAACTGCACATTTTAGAGTGGCCTTTTATTGTCCCCAGCACAAGGTGCACCTGTGTAATGATCATGCTGTTTAACTCAGCTTCTTGATATGCCACACCTGTCAGGTGGATGGATTATATTGGCAAAGGAAAATATGCCCACTAACAGGGGCAGCCCCAGGGCAGGGCAGAAATCTGACAAACTGATTTGGAAAGGTGGCATCCTGTGACGGTGCCACGTTGAAAGTCGGGCCATTCTACTGCCAATGTTTTTGTCTATGGAGATTGCATGGCGGCGTGCTCGATTTTATACACCTGTCAGCAACGGGCGTGGCTGAAATAGCCGAATACACTAATTTTAAGGGGTGACCACATACTTTTGTATATACAGTATAGCGTGGGTACGGCCAGTGTATAGCCAAAGTAGATGTTTGTATTTACCATGTAGCTCGTGTACAGGGGATGTCCAGGCTTGGGTCGGGGGGGTAGAGGGGGGCCTCTCTTTGGTGCCCTCTGATCCTGCGGCTGATTGGATGATATAGTAGAGGGGGCGGGGACATCCTGGGGAGGGGATGGCTGATTGGATGATATAGTAGAGGGGGCGGAGACAGCCCGGGCAGGGGGCTGATTGGCTAATGTGACAGACGAGGCAGAGACAGCCTGGGGAGGTGGGGGTCGACCAGGAACAGTCTTTATGGGAGGGGGGCGGAGGGGGAGCATCTTAACCCCTCCCTGGGGTCTGAGACACAAAGAGAGAGAGAGAGAGAGACAGAGAGAGACAGAGACAGAGACAGAGACAGACAGAGAGAGAGAGAGAGAGAGAGAGAGAGAGAGAGAGGTTAAGAGTGTGTGTGGTCTGGAATATATAAAGAGAGATGTTCATGACTATTATACTATTTTATTAGTATTGTATATTTCTGCTACTTTGAGAGCACCTACATGATACCCAGGAGGACTATACATATATATACACTGCTCAAAAAAATAAAGGGAACACTTAAACAACACAATGTAACTCCAAGTCAATCACACTTCTGTGAAATCAAACTGTCCACTTAGGAAGCGACACTGATTGACAATAAATGTCACATGCTGTTGTGCAAATGGAATAGACAACAGGTGGAAATTATAGGCAATTAGCAAGACACCCCCAATAAAGGACTGGTTCTGCAGGTGGTGACCACAGACCACTTCTCAGTTCCTATGCTTCCTGGCTGATGTTTTGGTCACTTTTGAATGCTGGCGGTGCTTTCACTCTATTGGTAGCATGAGACGGAGTCTACAACCCACACAAGTGGCTCAGGTAGTGCAGCTCATCCAGGATGGCACATCAATGCGAGCTGTGGCAAGAAGGTTTGCTGTGTCTGTCAGCGTAGTGTCCAGAGCATGGAGGCGCTACCAGGAGACAGGCCAGTACATCAGGAGACGTGGAGGAGGCCGTAGGAGGGCAACAACCCAGCAGCAGGACTGCTACCTCCGCCTTTGTGCAAGAAGGAGCAGGAGGAGCACTGCCAGAGCCCTGCAAAATGACCTCCAGCAGGCCACAAATGTGCATGTGTCTGCTCAAACGGTCAGAAACAGACTCCATGAGGGTGGTATGAGGGCCCGACGTCCACAGGTGGGGGTTGTGCTTACATCCCAAAACCGTGCAGGACATTTGGCATTTGCCAGAGAACACCAAGATTGGCAAATTCGCCACTGGCGCCCTGTGCTCTTCACAGATGAAAGCAGGTTCACACTGAGCACATGTGACAGACGTGACAGAGTCTGGAGACGCCGTGGAGAACGTTCTGCTGCCTACAACATCCTCCAGCATGACCGGTTTGGCGGTTGGTCAGTCATGGTGTGGGGTGGCATTTCTTTGGGGGGCCGCACAGCCCTCCATGTGCTCGCCAGAGGTAGCCTGACTACCATTAGGTACCGAGATGAGATCCTCAGACCTCTTGTGAGACCATATGCTGGTGCGGTTGGCCCTGGGTTCCTCCTAATGCAAGACAATGCTAGACCTCATGTGGCTGGAGTGTGTCAGCAGTTCCTGCAAGAGGAAGGCATTGATGCTATGGACTGGCCCGCCCGTTCCCCAGACCTGAATCCAATTGAGCACTTCTGGGACATCATGTCTCGCTCCATCCACCAACGCCACGTTGCACCACAGACTGTCCAGGAGTTGGCGGATGCTTTAGTCCAGGTCTGGGAGGAGATCCCTCAGGAGACCATCCGCCACCTCATCAGGAGCATGCCCAGGCGTAGGGAGGTCATACAGGCACGTGGAGGCCACACACACTACTGAGCCTCATTTTGACTTGTTTTAAGGACATTACATCAAAGTTGGATCAGCCTGTAGTGTGGTTTCCCACTTTAATTTTGAGGGTGACTCCAAATCCAGACCTCCATGGGTTGATAAATTTGATTTCCATTGATAATGTTTGTGTGATTTTGTTGTCAGCACATTCAACTATGTAAAGAAAAAAGTATTTAATAAGATTATCTAATTCATTCAGATCTAGGATGTGTTGTTTAAGTGTTCCCTTAATTTTTTTGAGCAGTGTAGATACATATATACACACATACATATACATTATGTGTGTGTGTATATATATATATATATACCTTCTTGCCACAGCTCGCATTGATGTGTCATCCTGGATGAGCTGCACTACCTGAGCCACTTGTGTGGGTTGTAGACTCCGTCTCATGCTACCACTAGAGTGAAAGCACCGCCAGCATTCAAAAGTGACCAAAACATCAGCCAGGAAGCATAGGAACTGAGAAGTGGTCTGTGGTCACCACCTGCAGAACCAGTCCTTTATTGGGGGTGTCTTGCTAATTGCCTATAATTTCCACCTGTTGTCTATTCCATTTGCACAACAGCATGTGAAATGTATTGTCAATCAGTGTCGCTTCCTAAGTGGACAGTTTGATTTCACAGAAGTGTGATTGACTTGGAGTTACATTGTGTTGTTTAAGTGTTCCCTTTATTTTTTTGAGCAGTGTATATATACATATATACACATATATATACACATATATACAGTGGGGAGAACAAGTATTTGATACACTGCCGATTTTGCAGGTTTTCCTACTTACAAAGCATGTAGAGGTCTGTAAAAAAATCCAGAAAATCACATTGTATGATATTTAAGTAATTAATTTACATTTTATTGCATGACATAAGTATTTGATCACCTACCAACCAGTAAGAATTCCGGCTCTCACAGACCTGTTAGTTTTTCTTTAAGAAGCCCTCCTGTTCTCCACTCATTACCTGTATTAACTGCACCTGTTTGAACTCGTTACCTGTATAAAAGACACCTGTCCACACACTCAATCAAACAGACTCCAACCTCTCCACAATGGCCAAGACCAGAGAGCTGTGTAAGGACATCAGGGATAAAATTGTAGACCTGCACAAGGCTGGGATGGGCTACAGGACAATAGGCAAGCAGCTTGGTGAGAAGGTAACAACTGTTGGCGCAATTATTAGAAAATGAAAGAAGTTCAAGATGACGGTCAATCACCCTCGGTCTGGGGCTCCATGCAAGATCTCACCTCATGGGGCATCAATGATCATGAGGAAGGTGAGGGATCAGCCCAGAACTACACTGCAGGACCTGGTCAATGACCTGAAGAGAGCTGGGACCACAGTCTCAAAGAAAACCATTAGTAACACACTACGCCGTCATGGATTAAAATCCTGCAGCGCACGCAAGGTCCCCCTGCTCAAGCCAGCGCATGTCCAGGCCCGTCTGAAGTTTGCCAATGACCATCTGGATGATCCAGAGGAGGAATGGGAGAAGGTCATGTGGTCTGATGAGACAAAAATATAGATTTTTGGTCTAAACTCCACTCGCCGTGTTTGTGTAACAGTTTTGCTTCCGTCCCTCTCCTCGCCCCTACCTGGGCTTGAACCAGGGACCCTCTGCACACATCGACAAAAGTCACCCTCGAAGCACCGTTACCCGTCGCTCCACAAAAGCCGCGGCCCTTGCAGAGCAAGGGAAACAACTACTTCAATGTCTCAGAGCGAGTGACGTCACCGATTTAAATGCCACTTGCGCGCACCGCTAACTAGCTAGCCATTTCACACCGGTTACATTTGGAGGAAGAAGGATGAGTACAACCCCAAGAACACCATCCCAACCGTGAAGCATGGAGGTGGAAACATCATTCTTTGGGGATGCTTTTCTGCAAAGGGGACAGGACGACTGCACCGTATTGAGGGGAGGATGGATGGGGCCATGTATCGCAAGATCTTGGCCAACAACCTCCTTCCCTCAGTAAGAGCATTGAAGATGGGTCGTGGCTGGGTCTTCCAGCATGACAACGACCCGAAACACACAGCCAGGGCAACTAAGGAGTGGCTCCGTAAGAAGCATCACAAGTTCCTGGAGTGGCCTAGCCAGTCTCCAGACCTGAACCCAATAGAAAATCTTTGGAGGGAGCTGAAAGTTCGTATTGCCCAGCGACAGCCCCGAAACCTGAAGGATCTGGAGAAGGTCTGTATGGAGGAGTGGGCCAAAATCCCTGCTGCAGTGTGTGCAAACCTGGTCAAGACCTACAGGAAATGTATGATCTCTGTAATTGCAAACAAAGGTTTCTGTACCAAATATTAAGTTCTGCTTTTCTGATGTATCAAATACTTATGTCATGCAATAAAATGCAAATTAATTATTTAAAAATCATACAATGTGATTTTCTGGATTTTTGTTTTAGATTCCGTCTTTCACAGTTGAAGTGTACCTATGATAAAAATTACAGACCTCTACATGCTTGGTAAGTAGGAAAACCTGCAAAATCGGCAGTGTATCAAATACTTGTTCTCCCCACTGTATATATACATACATACAGTGAGGGAAAAAAGTATTTGATCCCCTGCTGATTTTGTACGTTTGCCCACTGACAAAGAAATGATCAGTCTATAATTTTAATGGTAGGTTTATTTGAACAGTGAGAGACAGAATAACAACAAAAAAATCCTGAAAAACGCATGTAAAAAAATGTTATGAATTCATTTGCATTTTAATGAGGGAAATAAGTATTTGACCCCTCTGCAAAACATGACTTAGTACTTGGTGGCAAAACCCTTGTTGGCAATCACAGATGTCCGACGTTTCTTGTAGTTGGCCACCAGGTTTGCACACATCTCAGGAGGGATTTTGTCCCACTCCTCTTTGCAGATCTTCTCAAAGTCATTAAGGTTTCGAGGCTGACGTTTGGCAACTCGAACCTTCAGCTCCCTCCACAGATTTTCTATGGGATTAAGGTCTGGAGACTGGCTAGGCACTCCAGGACCTTAATGTGCTTCTTCTTGAGCCACTCCTTTGTTGCCTTGTCCGTGTGTTTTGGGTCATTGTCATGCTGGAATACCCATCCACGACTCATTTTCAATGCCCTGGCTGAGGGAAGGAGGTTCTCACCCAAGATTTGACGGTACATGGCCCCGTTCATCGTCCCTTTGATGCGGTGAAGTTGTCCTGTCCCCTTAGCAGAAAAACACCCCCAAAGCATAATGTTTCCACCTCCATGTTTGACGGTGGGGATGGTGTTCTTGGGGTCATAGGCAGCATTCCTCCTCCTCCAAACACGGCGAGTTGAGTTGATGCCAAAGAGCTCGATTTTGGTCTCATCTGACCACAACACTTTCACCCAGTTCTCCTCTGAATCATTCAGATGTTCATTGACAAACTTCAGACGGCCCTGTATATGTGCTTTCTTGAGCAGGGGGACCTTGCGGGTGCGGCAGGATTTCAGTCCTTCACGGCGTAGTGTGTTACCAATTGTTTTCTTGGTGACTATGGTCCCAGCTGCCTTGAGATCATTGACAAGATCCTCCCGTGTAGTTCTGGGCTGATTCCTCACCGTTGTCATGATCATTGCAACTCCACGAGGTGAGATCTTGCATGGGAGATTGACAGTCTTTTGTGTTTCTTCCATTTGCGAATAATCGCACCAACTGTTGTCACCTTCTCACCAAGCTGCTTGGCGATGGTCTTGTAGCCCATTCCAGCCTTGTGTAGGTCTACAATCTTGTCCCTGACATCCTTGGAGAGCTCTTTGGTCTTGGCCATGGTGGAGAGTTTGGAATCTGATTAATTGATTGCTTCTGTGGACAGGTGTCTTTTATACAGGTAACAAGCTGAGATTAGGAGCACTCCCTTTAAGAGTGTGCTCCTAATCTCAGCTCGTTACCTGTATAAAAGACACCTGGGAGCCAGAAATCTTTCTGATTGAGAGGGTGTCAAATACTTATTTCCCTCATTAAAATGCAAATCAATTTCTAACATTTTTAACATGCGTTTTTCTGGATTTTTTTTCTGGACTTACCGAGGTTCAGACTCTGTGGAGACCGGTGGGGTTTTCCTTTGGGCTGGAGCTGGAGGTAAGGATGGGGGAGTGGACCTCACTGGGGCTGGAGCTGGGGGAGTAGACCTCACCGGGGCTGGAGCTGGGGGAGTAGACCTCACTGGGGCTGGAGCTGGGGGAGTAGACCTCCCTGGGGCTGGAGCTGGGGCTAAGGTCGGGGCTGTAGCCTGGACTGGGGCTGCGACTGGAGCTGAGGTTGAGGTCTGGATGGAGGGTTTGGAGGCCAGAGAAGGTCTCCTGTTCTCTGGGACGGCTGGTCCAGACACAGGAAGTGGAGAGGAGAGGAGAAAAGAGGAGGGTTCAAAACAAATGATTTTAGATTTTAATTACAGTCACAGTTTAATAGTCATGTAAAGTTATGTGCATAATCACAGGAGGCTGCCGAGGGGAGCGACTGGAATGGTGTCAAATACTCAGAAATTATATTCAGAAAATATTCACACTCCTTCACTTTGTTGTGTTAATGCCCCTTGACTTATTCCACATTTTGTTGTTGCCAGAATTCAAAATGGATTCAATATTATTTTTTTCTCTCCGCCATACAATAACCCATAATGACAAAGTGAATACACGTTTAAGATACATTTTTGCAAATGTATTGAAAATGAAATACATAAATATCTCATTTAAAAGAAGTATTCACACCCCTGAGTCAATACATGTTAGAATCACCTTTGGCAGCGATTACAGCTGTGAGTCTTTCTGGGTACGTCTCTAAGAGCTTTCCACACCTGGATTGTACAACATTTGCCCGTTATTCTTTAAAACATTCTTCAAGCTCTGTCAAGTTGGTTGTTGATCATTGCTTGACAACCCATTTTCAAATCTTGCCGATTTAAGTCAAAACTGTAACTAAGCCACTCAGGAACAATCAAGGTTGTCTTGGTAATCAACTCCAGTGTAGATCTGACCTTGTGTTTTCGGCTAACGTCCTGCTGAAAGGTGACTTTCAAATCAAATCAAATGTTATCTGTCACATTTGCCGAATACAACAGGTGTAGACCTTACAGTGAAATGCTTACTTACAAGCCCGTAACCAACAATGCAGTTCAAGAAATAGAGCTAAGAAAATATTGACTAAATAAACTAGAGTAAAAAATTAAATAACAATAACATGTATATAAAGGGGGTACCGGTACCGAGTCAATATGCGGGGGTACAGGTTAGTCGAGGTAATTTGTACATGTCGGTAGGGGTAAAGTGACTATGCATAGATAATAAACAGTGAGTAGCAGCAGTGTAAAAACAAAGGGGGGATGTCAATGTAAATAGTCCAGGTGGCCATTTTATTAATTGTTAATTGTTCAGGAGTCTTATGGCTTGGGGGTAGAAGCTGTTAAGGAGCCTTTTGGACCTAGACTTGGCACTCTGGTACCGCTTGTCTCCCAGTGTCTGGTGTAAAGCAGACTGAACCAGGTTTTCCTCTAGGATTCTGCCTGTGCTTATAGCTGTATTCCGTTTCTTTTTATCCTAAAAAACTCCCTAGTCCTTGCCGATGACAAGCACACCCATAACATGACGCAGCCACCACCATGCTTGAAAATATGAAGAGTGGTACTCAGTGATGTGTTGTATTGGATTTTCCCCAAACATAACACTTTGTATTCAGGACATAAAGTTAATTGCTTTGCCACATTTTTTGCAGTTTTACTTTAGTGCCTTATTGCAAAAAGGATGCATGTTTTGGAATATTTGTATTCTGTAAAAGCTTCCTTCTTTTCACTCTGTCATGTAGGTTAGTATTGTGGAGTAACTACAATGTTGTTGATCCATCCTCAGTTTTCTCCCATCACGGCCATTAAACTCTGTAACTGTTTTAAAGTCACCATTGGCCTCATGGTGAAATCCCTGAGTGGTTTCCTTCCTCTCCGGCAACTGAGTTAGGAAGCCTGTATCTTTTGTAGTGACTGGGTGTATTGATACACCATCCAAAGTGCAATTAATAACTTCACCACGCTCAAAGGGATATTCAATGTCTGTTTATTGTTTTTTTTTACCCATCTACCAATAGGTGCCCTTCTTTTGCGAGGCATTGGAAAACCTCCCTGGTCTTTGTGGTTGAATCTGTGTTTGAAATTCACTGCTCGACTGAGGGACCTTACAGATAATTGTATGTGTGGGGTACAGAGATGAGGTAGTCATGCAAAAATCATGTTAAACACTATTATTGCATACAGACTGAGTCCATGCAACTTATTATGTGACTTGTTAAGCAAACGTTTACCCCTGAACTTATTTAGGCTTGCCGTAACAAAGGGGTTGAATACTTATTGACTCAAGACATTTCAGCTTTTCATTTTTTATGAATTTGTAAAAAAAGTCTAAACAATCATTTGTGTTTCACTTGGTGGGTTGAGTAACAAATTAGGACTATTTCACGTTCTCTGACACACATCCTATAAAAAGAGAAAAACCCCATGTTTGATGAAAACGACTCAGTTAGCAGGCGTTCACGCTTCTCAAACACACCGTTATATCGCAGCCATGGGTAGCTTTAGAGCTCAACACACACTTACCACTCGCTCTACCGGATGATGTCATGGCAGTGGGCTTCCGAGCAACACAGGGTTTAGTGTTGGTGCTGTGGAGGTCTGCGGAGGGTTTAGTGTTGGTGCTGTGGAGGTCTGCGGAGGGTTTAGTGTCGGTGCTGTGGAGGTCTGCGGAGGGTTTAGTGTTGGTGCTGTGGAGGTCTGCGGAGGGTTTAGTGTTGGTGCTGTGGAGGTCTGCGGAGGGTTTAGTCCTGGGTGCTACTGGAGGTCTTGGAGGAGGACAAGGGATTGGGGGGGTCCCCTCTGTCTGCCCCGCCTGGCGGTCTGGTCTTAGGGGTTCAGAGGGGGGCTTTCTAGGGAGCAGGGGTCGGGGTGCAGGGATTGGGACAATAGGGTTAAGGGTAGAGACAGGAGCAAGGACGGGGGCACTTGAGGTGGTCTCACTGGGTTTGGGCTGGGCGGTGGTTGTATCAACAGTCAAGTTCACGGCCATCGCCACCGAGCCTCCCCCTTGCCAGAGTCCTTTGCAGGAGGAGGGTTTGGGGGCAACGGGAGGGGCCGGTTTGGGCGGGGCCTGGACTCTGTGATGGGGTTCAGGTCTCCCCCGCCCTAGCAACGCTCCGTTGTCTCCATGGCTATCTTCTGTACGGTTACCGTGGTCCTCTACCTGTTGCTGCAGCTCGAAGGCTTGTATCCTGGCTCTCAGAGTACCCATGTCTTCCTCCTCCTCTTCTCCTCCCGAGTCGCTCTCTCCGTTGTCGTTGCTATGGTGATCAGGGAAGCCCCAATCATCAGAGCTGAAAGCGTCCAGGAGCTCCTGAAGGTATTTCCCCTCCTGATGACTCAAATGCTGGTTCTCTGTGACCTCACTTCCAGTCTGTCCCAGCCTCACCAGGGTCTGAACCTTGACCTCTCGCCTGATTGGTCGAAGGCTATTCTTTGTGCGAGGGTGTGGCCTGGGATGGTTAGGAGGGGCGGAGGGAGTTGTCAAGGCAACAGTTGAATGAGGTGGCGGGACCAAGGAGGACTGCACCCAATGGTCGGTCTGGCTGCCAGAGGCAGAGGTCAGAGGTGAGAAAGGATCAGAGGTCAAGAGGTCGCTGTGAAACGCTGCTGGTCTGGTGTCCTCGGTGTGTCTGCTGGTCGGAGTGTGTGTGTGTAGTGCTGGACTGTCTTCTAGGAAGAGCAGAGAGTCGACAGTAGCAGTAGCAGCCCCCGTCGTGTCATCAGCGTGCGACGTCGTGTCATCAGCGTGCGACGGTTTGGATATAAAGGGATAAGAAGGTCTGGGAGGCTTTGGAGCTCTCCTGGCTACAAACAAACATCAATTCACACATTGAAGCAACAAGCACCAGTACAAGTAGGATGAATTTGACCTAATGTCAGATGTTGGACCCCAAAACAGCCTCTCAACCATACCTCAAAACATGAAACTAATCTAGAACTCCACACCCCAAAACAGCCTCTCAACCATACCTCAAAACATGAAACTAATCTAGAACTCCACACTCCAAAACAGCCTCTCAACCATACCTCAAAACATGAAACTAATCTAGAACTCCACACCCCAAAACAGCCTCTCAACCATACCTCAAAACATGAAACTAATCTAGAACTCCACACCCCAAAACAGCCTCTCAACCATACCACAAAACATGAAACTAATCTAGAACTCCACACCCCAAAACAGCCTCTCAACCATACCTCAAAACATGAAACTAATCTAGAACTCCACACCCCAAAACAGCCTCTCAACCATACCACAAAACATGAAACGAATCTAGAACTCCACACCCCAAAACAGCCTCTCAACCATACCACAAAACTAATCTAGAACTCCACACCCCAAAACAGCCTCTCAACCATACCTCAAAACATGAAACTAATCTAGAACTCCACACCCCAAAACAGCCTCTCAACCATACCTCAAAACATGAAACTAATCTAGAACTCCACAACCCCAAAACAGAACTCTAAGAACTGATTACTATGTGCTTTCAACCTCCCCTCCTCTTACCCACTGAGCCTCTCTGGACTGGGGCGTGACTGTGGGTTGGAACTGAGGATTCAGGTCCGGTGTCAGTCTGCGTAGCGATGGTAGTCGTGGAGACGGAGCGTAGGGGTGAGGAGGATGAGGAGGAGGAGGGAGGCAACCCTTGAACCTGTTCCTGTCTCTTCTCTCTAATCACCTCATCATAGGACGGGGGAGGCTGGGGGAGGGAGGGAGAGAGTGAGGGAGAAAGAACCCAGATTATAGCAAATCATCCAATCGACCCCAAAGTGTGTCAGGGCTAAACACAGTGAACATATTTAAAGAGATATTGAAAACCTCGACAGGTATTTATTAGGGTTGGGCGATGTCAACCTTGTGATATATGATGGTTTTGCTCCCCCCCCCCCCGCCTGATTCACACGGTTACTACATGATGTCATCAAGGCAAAAGGGTGGCTACTTTGAAGAATCTCAAATATAAAATATATTTTGATTTTTTAAACACTTTTTTGGTTACTACATGATTCCATATGTGTTATTTCATAGTTTTGATGTCTTCACCATTATTCTACAATGTAGAAAATAGTAAAAAATAAAGAAAAACCCTGGAATGAGTAGGTGTGTCCAAACTTTTGACTGGTACTGTATATACAGTTGAAGTCAGAAGTTTACATACACCTTAGCCAAATATATTTAAATTCAGTTTTTCACAATTCCTGACATTTAATCCTAGTAAAAAATCCCTGTCTTAGGTCAGTTAGGATCACCACTTTATTTTAAGAATGTGAAATGTCAGAATAATAGTAGAGAGAATGATTTATTTCAGCTTTTATTTCATTCATCACATTGCCAGTGGGTCAGAAGTTTACATTCACTCAATTAGTATTTGGTAGCATTGCCTTTAAATTGTTTAACTTGGGTCAAACGTTTCGGGTAGCCTTCCACAAGCTTCCCACAATAAGTTGGGTGAATTTTGGCCCATTCCCCCTGACAGAGCTGGTGTAACTGAATCAGGTTTGTAGGCCTCCTTGCTCGCACACGCTTTTTCAGTTCTGCCCACACATTTTCTATAGGATTGAGGTCAGGGCTTTGTGATGGCCACTCCAATACCTTGACTTTGTTGTCCTTAAGCCATTTTGCCACAACTTTGGAAGTATGCTTGGGGTCATTGTCCATTTGGAAGACCCATTTGCGACCATGTTTTAACTTCCTGACTGATGTCTTGAGATGTTGCTTCAATATATCCACATAATTGTCCTTCCTCATGATGCCATCTATTTTGTGAAGTGCACCAGTCCCTCCTGCAGCAAAGCACCCCCACAGCATGATGCTGCCACCCCCGTGCTTCACGGTTGGGATGGTGTTCTTCGGCTTGCAAGTTCCCCCTTTTTCCTTCAAACATAACGATGGTCATTATGGCCAAACAGTTCTATTTTTGTTTCATCAGACCAGAGGACATTTCTCCAAAAAGTACGATCTTTATCCCCATGTGCAGTTGCAAACCATAGTCTGGCTTTTTTATGGCAGTTTTGGAGCAGTGGCTTCTTCCTTGCTGAGCGGCCTTTCAGGTTATGTCGATATAGGACTCGTTTTACTGTGGATATAGATACTTTTGTACCTGTTTCCTCCAGCATCTTCACAAGGTCCTTTGCTGTTGTTCTGGGATTGATTTGCACTTTTCGCACAAAAGTACGTTCATCTCTAGGAGACAGAACGCGTCTCCTTCCTGAGCGGTATGACGGCTGCATGGTCCCATGGTGTTTATACTTGCGTACTATTGTTTGTACAGATGAACGTGGTACCTTCAGGCGTTTGGAAATTGCTCCCAAGGATGAACCAGACTTGTGGAGGTTTACAATTGTTTTCTGAGGTCTTGACTGATTTCTTTTGATTTTCCCATGATGTCAAGCAAAGAGGCACTGAGTTTGAAGGTAGGCCTTGAAATACATCCACAGGTACACCACCAATTGACTCAAATGATGTCAATTAGCCTATCAGAAGCTTCTAAAGCCATGACATCATTTTCTGGAATTTTCCAAGCTGTTTGAAAGCACAGTCAACTTAGTGTATGTAAACTTCTGACCCACTGGAATTGTGATACAGTGAATTATAAGTGAAATAATCTGTCTGTAAACAATTGTTGGAAAAATTACTTGTGTCATGCACAAAGTAGATGTCCTAACCAACTTGCCAAAACTATAGTTCGTTAACAAGACATTTGTGGAGTGGTTGAAAAACAAGTTTTAATGACTCCAACCTAAGTGTATGTAAACTTCCAACTTCAACTGTATATATATTTTAGATGGTAAAACGTTTTCAATGTAAACTTAAATGACTAAAACCAGATATATAAAGTCTGTAGAAAAGATAATGGAGCAATATATAAATTATAAATAAATACAATATATTTTCAAATAAGATCGTCTTTTTTAATTTTTTGTATTTATACCCTTTTTCCGCACTAATGTGTCAGAGGAAACACTGTTCAACTGGTGACTGGGGTCAGCCTGCAGGCACCTGGCCCGCCACAAGGAGTCGCTAGGGCGAGATGAGCCAAATAAAGCCCCCCATGCCAAACCCTCCCCTAACCTGGACGACGCTGGGCCAAACCCTCCCCTAACCTGGACGACGCTGGGCCAAACCCTCCCCTAACCCGGACGACGCTGGGCCAAACCCTCCCCTAACCCGGACGACACTGGGCCAAGCCCTCCCCTAACCCGGACGACGCTGGGCCAAGCCCTCCCCTAACCCGGACGACACTGGGCCAAACCCTCCCCTAACCCGGACGACACTGGGCCAAACCCTCCCCTAACCCGGACGACACTGGGCCAAGCCCTCCCCTAACCCGGACGACGCTGGGCCAAACCCTCCCCTAACCCGGACGACACTGGGCCAAACCCTCCCCTAACCCGGACGACACTGGGCCAAACCCTCCCCTAACCCGGACGACACTGGGCCAAACCATCCACTAACCCGGACGACACTGGGCCAATTTGCCACGGCCGGTTGTGGCACAGCCCGGGAATGAACCCAAAATAAGATCATCTTTGAGAACTAACAATCACCAAAACAAAAACTAGACAGTCAGGTCTGTCAACTTCACTGTTGATACAACCACCGCCCAAGCCCAAACATGTCATGGCATGGGACCCCCATTGATTTAGTTATAATCAGATGACATAAGAACACGGAATAAGCCATGGCAAAATGCTTTAAAGGCTCAGCGCACTCAAAAACGTGATTTTCATGTTTTACAAAATAATATTTCCAAACTATGAGGACGAAATAACACTCAGACATTTAGAAAATTATGATAATGCACTTTTTGTGTAAGAGTTGTTTGAAGAAAAAAATCCTGGAATTTCAGCCTGAACAGGTGGGATGGAACTTTTGCCCCACATCATGACATCACAATGTGATCTGATTATAATTGTCCCAGTCGGTATTCACGTAATAATAAGCAATTCCCCTCGACCACGCCCACAAATTGACGGAAAACCAACATTCAGGGTTAGTTACCTGTATAGTTGGAGGTATACTGCTGCCCCAGGTCATAGTGGTGGGAGGAGGAAGAGGAGGAGGAGGAAGAGGAGGGTTAGTTACCTGTATAGTTGGAGGTATACTGCTGCTCCAGGTCATAGTGGTGGGAGGAGGAGGAGGAGGAGGAGGAAGAGGAGGGTTAGTTACCTGTATAGTAGGAGGTATACTGCTGCCCCAGATCTGAGCGGCGGGAGGAGGGGGCGGAGGGAATCCCCCAGAAGCCCCGGGGAACCAGGTGTTAGACACCAGCGGCTCTGCTGAAAGGATGGTGATCTCTGGACGCCTGACGTAGAAATACAACACATAAGGAGGACATGAGCATAGAGCTAGGACAACATAGAGGACATCAGCATAGAGCTAGGACAACAGAGGACATCAGCATAGAGCTAGGACAACATAGAGGACATCAGCATAGAGCTAGGACAACAGAGGACATCAGCATAGAGCTAGGACAACATAGAGGACATCAGTATAGAGCTAGGACAACATAGAGGACATCAGCATAGAGCTAGGACAACATAGAGGACATCAGCATAGAGCTAGGACAACATAGAGGACATCAGCATAGAGCTAGGACAACATAGAGGACATCAGCATAGAACTAGGACAACATAGAGGACATCAGCATAGAGCTAGGACAACAGAGGACATCAGCATAGAGCTAGGACAACATAGAGGACATCAGTATAGAGCTAGGACAACATAGATGACATCAGTATAGAGCTAGGACAACATAGAGGACATCAGCATAGAGCTAGGACAACATAGAGGACATCAGCATAGAGCTAGGACAACATAGAGGACATCAGGATAGAGCTAGGACAACATAGAGGACATCAGCATAGAGCTAGGACAACATAGAGGACATCAGGATAGAGCTAGGACAACATAGAGGACATCAGCCTGGAGCTAGGACAACATAGAGGACATCAGCCTGGAGCTAGGACAACATAGAGGACATCAGGATAGAGCTAGGACAACATAGAGGACATCAGCGTAGAGCTAGGACAACATAGAGGACATCATCATAGAGCTAGGACAACATAGAGGACATCAGTATAGAGCTAGGACAACATAGAGGACATCAGGATAAAGCTAGGACAACATAGAGGACATCAGGATAGAGCTAGGACAACATAGAGGACATCAGCATAGAGCTAGGACAACATAGAGGATATCAGCGTAGAGCTAGGACAACAGAGAGGACATCAGCATAGAGCTAGGACAACATAGAGGACATCAGCGTAGAGCTAGGACAACATAGAGGACATCAGCATAGAGCTAGGACAACATAGAAGACATCAGCATAGAGCTAGGACAACATAGAGGACATCAGGATAGAGCTAGGACAACATAGAGGACATCAGCGTAGAGCTAGGACAACATAGAGGACATCAGCGTAGAGCTAGGACAACATAGAGGACATCAGCATAGAGCTAGGACAACATAGATGACATCAGCGTAGAGCTAGGACAACATAGAGGACATCAGCGTAGAGCTAGGACAACATAGATGACATCAGCATAGAGCTAGGACAACATAGAGGACATCAGCATAGAGCTAGGACAACATAGAGGACATCAGCATAGAGCTAGGACAACATCAGCATAGAGCTAGGACAACATAGAGGACATCAGCATAGAGCTAGGACAACATAGAGGACATCAGCATAGAGCTAGGACAACAGAGGACATCAGCATAGAGCTAGGACAACAGAGAGGACATCAGCATAGAGCTAGGACAACATAGAGGACATCAGCATAGAGCTAGGACAACATAGAGGACATCAGGATAGAGCTAGGACAACAGAGAGGACATGAGCATAGAGCTAGGACAACATAGAGGACATCAGTATAGAGCTAGGACAACATAGAGGACATCTGTATAGAGCTAGGACAACATAGAGGACATCAGGATAGAGCTAGGACAACATAGAGGACATCAGCATAGAGCTAGGACAACATAGAGGACATCAGCGTAGAGCTAGGACAACATAGAGGACATCTGTATAGAGCTAGGACAACATAGAGGACATCAGCATAGAGCTAGGACAACATAGAGGACATCAGGATAGAGCTAGGACAACAGAGGACATCAGCGTAGAGCTAGGACAACATAGAGGACATCTGTATAGAGCTAGGACAACATAGAGGACATCAGCATAGAGCTAGGACAACATAGAGGACATCAGGATAGAGCTAGGACAACATAGAGGACATCTGTATAGAGCTAGGACAACATAGAGGACATCAGCATAGAGCTAGGACAACATAGAGGACATCAGCATAGAGCTAGGACAACATAGAGGACATCAGCATAGAGCTAGGACAACATAGAGGACATCAGCATAGAGCTAGGACAACAGAGAGGACATCAGCATAGAGCTAGGACAACATAGAGGACATCAGCATAGAGCTAGGACAACAGAGAGGACATCAGCGTAGAGCTAGGACAACAGAGAGGACATCAGCATAGAGCTAGGACAACATAGAGGACATCAGCGTAGAGCTAGGACAACATAGAGGACATCAGCGTAGATCTAGGACAACATAGAGGACATCAGGATAGAGCTAGGACAACATAGAGGACATCAGCATAGAGCTAGGACAACAGAGAGGACATCAGCGTAGAGCTAGGACAACATAGAGGACATCAGCCTGATGGAGAAATAGAAGAGAAAGATACATACAGGTAACTGCCAAAATAAAGGAAACAACAACATAGTGTCTTAAAGGGTTGGAACCAAAAATAATTATTTTCCTGAACAGAACCTTTATTTATAGCAAATTGTATTTTTCTGTAATAGCATCACAATGACAGACAAACACCCACCCACACACACACACACACTGTGCAGCCAGTCACTATGGACATGTTACGAGAGGGGAGAGCGTGAGAGAGGGTTGAGGAGGAGTCTTGGCTTGAAGCGCTGGGCATCTTGTTATGACATGCATTATCTGAATTAGGCCCCACAGAATTATACCTACGGAGGAGCGGCTTCTATGGAGGAACTTTGAATGTCTTTGTACTTCCAAGAGTTGGCTTAACGTTGGGCCAGAGCAAACGTTAGCTAGACAGCTAGCTTGTGCGTGCAGAGCAGCACTACAATTAAAAACACGTCTTACCTTTTTGTAATTAATAAACCCAAAGTGAAACGTGATAACTATAGTATCCTTAACTAGCATTGAAAAAGTGAATCCATTCTCCTCTATTTAAACATCTCTCTCCCTAATTTCTGAATCACCCTTGTAACGTCGTCAGTAGGCTACAGTAACCTATGCTTCGGAGGGGAAGAGGCAGGTAGCCTACATACACGCACACAAAGGCAAAGATTTTCCAGCAGGCGCTGGAATGAGTGACCGAGTGAGAGCTTTGCATAGGTGCTTTGTTGCGATTTTTGTGGGACTGAAAAAAAAAAATGCCCGGGAACGTAACCGGTTCCCATGATTTTAAAATAACGGTTCGGATTACGGAACAGTATAGTTCACTTTGGTTTCCGGTTCTGATTCTGTTCTTTCCCGGTTTTGTTGCAAATGCAAAAATGCACTATTTCTCAACGTCATATGGTAGCTAGCTCAAGCTGGCTAACGTTAGCCACACCTCATGCTCTTCTAGTCACAGGCTCTGGTGCCTTCTTGCCGTGGGCTCAAAACGAACGAGAAAATCCTACCTGCTCTAATTGTGTAGTACCTCGTCTGTTCTCCTTTTTACTTTTTGATGAGGGGTGGTCGTTTGACCGCGGACCCGTTACGGACGCAGGCATTAAGGCAGTGATCGCTGAGATCCTGGTTGAAGACAGCGCAGGTGTATTTAGAGGGTAAGTTAGTCAGGATGATATCTATGAGGGTGCCCATGTTTACGGATTTAGGGTTGTACCTGGTAGGTTCCTTGATAATTTGTGTGAGATTGAGGGCATCTAGTTTGGATTGTAGGACGGCCGGGGTGTTAAGCATATCCCAGTTTAGGTCACCAAGCAGTACGAACTCTGAGGATAGATGGGGGGCAAGCAATTCACATATGGTGTCCATGGCACAACTGGGGGCTGAGGGGGGTCTGTAGCAAGCGGCAACAGTGAGAGACTTATTTCTGGAAAGGTGGATTTTTAGAAGTAGAAGCTCAAACTGTTTGGGCACCGACCTGGATAGTATGATAGAGCTCTGCAGGCTCTCTCTACAGTAGATTGCAACTCCACCCCCTTTGGCAGTTCTATCTAGACGGAAAATGTTGTAGTTGGGGATGGACATTTCTGCATTTTTGGTGGCCTTCCTAAGCCAGGATTCAGACACTGCTAGAACATCAGGGTTGGCAGAGTGTGCTAACGCAGTGAATAACTCAAACTTAGGAAGGAGGCTTCTGATGTTAACGTTCAGAAAACCAAGGCTTTTACGGTTACAGAAGTCAACAAATGATAGCTCCTGGGGAGTAGGAGTGATACTGGGGGCTGCAGGGCCTGGGTTAGCCTCTACATCACCAGAGGAACAGAGGAGGACTAGAATAAGGATACGGCTAAAGGCTTTAAGAACTGGTCTTCTAGTGCGTTGGGTAAAGAGAATAAAGGGGGCAGGTTTCCGGGCGTTGTAGAATAGATTCAGGGCATTATGTACAGACAAGGATATGGAAGGATCTGAGTACAGTGGAGGTAAACCTAAGCGTTGGGTAACAATGAAAGAGATAGCATCACTGGAGGCACCGATTGAGCCCGTCTCGGCGTGTATGGGGGGTGGAACAAAGGAGCTTTTTGAGGCAGTTTGAGAATGACTTGGTTCTACAGTGAAATTGTATAATAAGAACTAACTGGAACAGCAATAGGCAAGGCATATTGACATGGGAGAGAGGCATAAAGCAATCACAGGTGTTATTAGAGAGAGCTAAGACAACAACTGGTAATGGCGATGAAAGTTTGGGCTGAACAGGACAGGGTACCGCGTAAAGGAACAGTCCAGCAGGCATCAGCTGTGCAGCTGAGTGATCATAAGGTCCAGTGAACAGCAATATGTGAGTCCGAGAGCAGTTCGAATTGGTGCTACAGCACAGCGAGCAGGAAGCACGGCTGTTGTTTGCGTGTGCTAGCAGGCCGGGGCTAGCAGATGGATCTTCGTGGTCGTCGCAACGGGAAGCCTGTTGAAACCACAGACGATTACGTCGGCAGACCAGTCGTGATGGATCGGCGGGGCTCCGTGTCGACTCTAGGAGGTCCCGTCCGGTTGACAGAGAGGTAGATAGCCGGGAGATGTGCCTGACTCGAGGCTAGCTCAAGGCTGATTAGCCAACAACAACATCCAGTTGGTTGCAGCTAGCTAGTTGCGATGATCATGTGTTAAAGGTCCAGTGATTTAGTGATTCCGGCAGAAAATCCGATATGTTCTGGGTCGATAACGCGCTGTGCAGACTGGCCGATAATAGTCCAGGCTAGAAGGTAGTGCAGGCCACGGACAATGGTGAAAAAACCGCTAACGGTGGCTAATAGCAAGTTTCAACCTTGCAAGTTGATTTGTAACAATACATTCATAAAGTATTTGTATGTACTGTAGGTTGGCAGGAACTGTAATTGAAACCAGTAGTCATGAGTGCAAACTATTTGGTTTAATTTGAAGTTATACATTTGAAGTTATTTCTGTTGGAGTTTACATTATAGTGAATAGGCTGGCTTGCCGGGTCCTCCATATTACATCACAGCCCGAAAAAAAAAAAAGAATCCCACATGACTTCGGCATTCTGACCAAAAATAGAAAATGTGAGGTGTAACTTTGCATTGGGACATTTGATGCGTATACTAATGCAAATCCATACGTTACATGTGGTTACATTTATGCTACCTACCCTTTAATAGGGCGTTGGGCCACAACGATCCGCCAGAACAGCTTCAATGTGCCTTGGCAGAGATTCTACAAGTGTCTGGAACTCTATTGGAGGGATGCGACACCGTTCTTCCATAAGAAATTCCATATTATATATATATATATATATATATATATATATATATATATATATATATATATATATACACACACAGTGGGGAGAACAAGTATTTGATACACTGCCGATTTTGCAGGTTTTCCTACTTACAAAGCATGTAGAGGTCTGTAATTTGTATCATAGGTACACTTCAACTGTGAGAGACGGAATCTAAAACAAAAATCCAGAAAATCACATAGTATGATTTTTAAGTAATTAATTTGCATTTTATTGCATGACATAAGTATTTGATATATCAGAAAAGCAGAACTTAATATTTGGTACAGACACCTTTGTTTGCAATTACAGAGATCATACGTTTCCTGTAGGTCTTGACCAGGTTTGCACACACTGCAGCAGGGATTTTGGCCCACTCCTCCATACAGACCTTCTCCAGATCCTTCAGGCTGTCGCTGGGCAATACGGACTTTCAGCTCCCTCCAAAGATTTTCTATTGGGTTCAGGTCTGGAGACTGGCTAGGCCACTCCAGGACCTTGAGATGCTTCTTACAGAGCCACTCCTTAGTTGCCCTGGCTGTGTGTTTTGGGTCGTTGTCATGCTGGAAGACCCAGCCACGACCCATCTTCAATGCTCTTACTGAGGGAAGGAGGTTGTTGGCCAAGATCTCGCGATACATGGCCCCATCCATCCTCCCCTCAATACGGTGCAGTCGTCCTGTTCCCTTTGCAGAAAAGCATCCCCAAAGAATGATGTTTCCACCTCCATGCTTCACAGTTGGGATGGTGTTCTTGGGGTTGTACTCATCCTTCTTCCTCCAAACACGGTGAGTAGAGTTTAGACCAAAAAGCTCTATTTCTGTCTCATCAGACCACATGACCTTCTCCAATTCCTCCTCTGGATCATCCAGATGGTCATTGGCAAACTTCAGACGGGCCTGGACATGCGCTGGCTTGAGCAGGGGGACCTTGCGTGCACTGCAGGATTTTAATCCATGACGGCGTAGTGTGTTACTAATGGTTTTCTTTGAGACTGTGGTCCCAGCTCTCTTCAGGTCATTGACCAGGTCCTGCCGTGTAGTTCTGGGCTGATCCCTCACCTTCCTCATGATCATTGATGCCCCACGAGGTGAGATCTTGCATGGAGCCCCAGACCGAGGGTGATTGACCGTTATCTTGAACTTCTTCCATTTTCTAATAATTGCGCCAACAGTTGTTGCCTTCTCACCAAGCTGCTTGCCTATTGTCCTGTAGCCCATCCCAGCCTTGTGCAGGTCTACAATTTTATCCCTGATGTCCTTACACAGCTCTCTGGTCTTGGCCATTGTGGAGAGGTTGGAGTCTGTTTGATTGAGTGTGTGGACAGGTGTTTTTTATACAGGTAACGAGTTCAAACAGGTGCAGTTAATACAGGTAATGAGTGGAGAACAGGAGGGCTTCTTAAAGAAAAACTAACAGGTCTGTGAGAGCCGGAATTCTTACTGGTTGGTAGGTGATCAAATACTTATGTCATGCAATAAAATGCAAATTAATTACTTAAAAATCATACAATGTGATTTTCTGGATTTTTGTTTTAGATACCGTCTCTCACAGTTGAAGTGTACCTATGATAACAATTACAGACCTCTACATGCTTTGTAAGTAGGAAAACCTGCAGAATCGGCAGTGTATCAAATACTTGTTCTCCCCACTGTATATACACTGCACAAAAATTATCAATGGAAATCAAATTTATCAACCCATGGTGGTCTGGATTTGGAGTCACCCTCAAAATTAAAGTGGAAAACCACACTACAGGCTGATCCAACTTTGATGTAATGTCCTTAAAACAAGTCAAAATGAGGCTCAGTAGTGTGTGTGGCCTCCACGTGCCTGTATGACCTCCCTACAACGCCTGGGCATGCTCCTGATGAGGTGGCGGATGGTCTCCTGAGGGATCTCCTCCCAGACCTGGACTAAAGCATCCGCCAACTCCTGGACAGTCTGTGGTGCAACGTGGCGTTGGTGGATGGAGCGAGACATGATGTCCCAGATGTGCTCAATTGGATTCAGGTCTGGGGAACGGGCGGGCCAGTCCATAGCATCAATGCCTTCCTCTTGCAGGAACTGCTGACACACTCCAGCCACATGAGGTCTAGCATTGTCTTGCATTAGGAGGAACCCAGGGCCAACCGCACCAGCATATGGTCTCACAAGGGGTCTGAGGATCTCATCTCGGTACCTAATGGCAGTCAGGCTACCTCTGGCGAGCACATGGAGGGCTGTACAGCCCCCCAAAGAAATGCCATCCCACACCATGACTGACCCACCGCCAAACCGGTCATGCTGGAGGATGTTGTAGGCAGCAGAACGTTCTCCACGGCGTCTCCAGACTCTGTCACGTCTGTCACATGTGCTCAGTGTGAACCTGCTTTCATCTGTGAAGAGCACAGGGCGCCAGTGGCGAATTTGCCAATCTTGGTGTTCTCTGGCAAATGCCAAACGTCCTGCACGGTGTTGGGCTGTAAGCATAACCCCCACCTGTGGACGTCGGGCCCTCATACCACCCTCATGGAGTCTGTTTCTGACCGTTTGAGCAGACACATGCACATTTGTGGCCTGTTGGAGGTCATTTTGCAGGGCTCTGGCAGTGCTCCTCCTTGCACAAAGGCGGAGGTAGCAGTCCTGCTGCTGGGTTGTTGCCCTCCTACGGCCTCCTCCACGTCTCCTGATGTACTGGCCTGTCTCCTGGTAGCGCCTCCATGCTCTGGACACTACGCTGACAGACACAGCAAACCTTCTTGCCACAGCTCGCATTGATGTGCCATCCTGGATGAGCTGCACTACCTGAGCCACTTGTGTGGGTTGTAGACTCCGTCTCATGCTACCACTAGAGTGAAAGCACCGTCAGCATTCAAAAGTGACCAAAACATCAGCCAGGAAGCATAGGAACTGAGAAGTGGTCTGTGGTCACCACCTGCAAAACCAGTCCTTTATTGGGGGTGTCTTGCTAATTGCCTATAATTTCCACCTGTTGTCTATTCCATTTGCACAACAGCATGTGAAATGTATTGTCAATCAGTGTTGCTTCCTAAGTGGACAGTTTGATTTCACAGAAGTGTGATTGACTTGGAGTTACATTGTGTTGTTTAAGTGTTCCCTTTATTTTTTTGAGCAGTGTATATATACATATATATATATATATATATATATACATACAGTGGGGAAAAAAAGTATTTCGTCAGCCACCAATTGCGCAAGTTCTCCCACTTAAAAAGATGAGAGAGGCCTGTAATTTTCATCATAGGTACACGTCAACTATGACAGACAAATTGAGAATTTTTTTCTCCAGAAAATCACATTGTAGGATTTTTAATGAATTTATTTGCAAATTATGGTGGAAAATAAGTATTTGGTCACCTACAAACAAGCAAGATTTCTGGCTCTCACAGACCTGTAACTTCTTTAAGAGGCTCCTCTGTCCTCCACTCGTTACCTGTATTAATGGCACCTGTTTGAACTTGTTATCAGTATAAAAGACACCTGTCCACAACCTCAAACAGTCACACTCCAAACTCCACTATGGCCAAGACCAAAGAGCTGTCAAAGGACACCAGAAACAAAATTGTAGACCTGCACCAGGCTGGGAAGACTGAATCTGCAATAGGTAAGCAGCTTGGGTTGAAGAAATCAACTATGGGAGCAATTATTAGGAAATGGAAGACATACAAGACCACTGATAATCTCCCTCGATCTGGGGCTCCACGCAAGATCTCACCCCGTGGGGTCAAAATGATCACAAGAACGGTGAGCAAAAATCCCAGAACCACACGGGGGACCTAGTGAATGACCTGCAGAGAGCTGGGACCAAAGTAACAAAGCCTACCATCAGTAACACACTACGCCGCCAGGGACTCAAATCCTGCAGTGCCAGACGTGTCCCCCTGCTTAAGCCAGTACATGTCCAGGCCCGTCTGAAGTTTGCTAGAGTGCATTTGGATGATCCAGAAGAGGATTGGGAGAATGTCATATGGTCAGATGAAACCAAAATATAACTTTTTGGTAAAAACTCAACTCGTCGTGTTTGGAGGACAAAGAATGCTGAGTTGCATCCAAAGAACACCATACCTACTGTGAAGCATGGGGGTGGAAACATCATGCTTTGGGGCTGTTTTTCTGCAAAGGGACCAGGACGACTGATTCGTGTAAAGGAAAGAATGAATGGGGCCATGTATCGTGACATTTTGAGTGAAGACCTCCTTCCATCAGCAAGGGCATTGAAGATGAAACGTGGCTGGGTCTTTCAGCATGACAATGATCCCAAACACACTGCCCGGGCAACGAAGGAGTGGCTTCGTAAGAAGCATTTCAAGATCCTGGAGTGGCTTAGCCAGTCTCCAGATCTCAACCCCATAGAAAATCTTTGGAGGGAGTTGAAAGTCCGTGTTGCCCAGCGACAGCCCCAAAACATCTCATGGAGGAATGGGCCAAAATACCAGCAACAGTGTGTGAAAACCTTGTGAAGACTTACAGAAAACATTTGACCTGTGTCATTGCCAACAAAGGGTATATAACAAAGTATTGAGAAACTTTTGTTATTGACCAAATACTTATTTTCCACCATAATTTGCAAATAAATTCATTAAAAATCCTACAATGTGATTTTCAGGATAATTTTTTCTCATTTTGTCTGTCATAGTTGACGTGTACCTATGATGAAAATTACAGGCCTCTCTCATCTTTTTAAGTGGGAGAACTTGCACAATTGGTGGCTGACTAAATACTTCCCCCCCCCCACTGTGTGTATATATATATATATGTTGTTGTTTTTTTATAGTGGTGGAAAACGCAGTCTCAGGAGCCGCTCCAGAATCTTCCAGAAGTGTTCAATTGGGGTTGAGATCTGGTGACTGAGACACACACACACACACACACACACACACACACACACACACACACACACACACACACACACACACACACACACACACACACACACACACGCCCTTTAAACCCCCTATGCTACTTTGAGACCCCTCTTTTCAAAGTTACTGAGATTTCTTCTTCTAGCCATTACAGCCAAAATAACGGGCAACTGGGCATTTTTATACATGACCCTAAGCATGATGGGATGTTAACTGCTTAATTAACTCAGGAAAAAAACACAGCAGTGTGTCAATATACTTCGTATCCCTCATTTCTTTACTTTGGCAGTTACCTGTATCGTTCATAGAAATAGACCAATATAGATAGTGTAGGATGTGTCTGTAGGATGTGTCTGTAGGATGTGTCTGTAGGATGTGTCTGTTTTCTTTACTCTGTAAAACGGAGATGTACTGACCTCCGGTCTCTGGGAGTACTCTCGCTCAGGGAAGTGGGTCTAGACGACGCTGAAAGAAACAACAGACAACTACTGACACCAGGGGAGATGACCTCACTATAGTACTGACAACAGTTCCCATTTACAATATAACAACAACAGACAACTACTGACACCAGGGGAGATGACTTCACTATAGTACTGACAACAGTTCCCATATACAATATAACAACAACAGACTGCTACTGACACCAGGGGAGATGACCTCACTATAGTACTGACAACAGTTCCCATATACAATATAACAACAACAGACTGCTACTGACACCAGGGGAGATGACCTCACTATAGTACTGACAACAGTTCCCATATACAATATAACAATAACAGACTGCTACTGACACCAGGGGAGATGACCTCACTATAGTACTGACAACAGTTCCCATATACAATATAACAACAACAGACTGCTACTGACACCAGGGGAGATGACCTCACTATAGTACTGACAACAGTTCCCATATACAATATAACAACAACAGACTGCTACTGACACCAGGGGAGATGACCTCACTATAGTACTGACAACAGTTCCCATATACAATATAACAACAACAGACTGCTACTAACACCAGGGGAGATGACCTCACTATAGTACTGACAACAGTTCCCATATACAATATAACAACAACAGACTGCTACTGACACCAGGGGAGATGACCTCACTATAGTACTGACAACAGTTCCCATATACAATATAACAACAACAGACTGCTACTGACACCAGGGGAGATGACCTCACTATAGTACTGACAACAGTTCCCATATACAATATAACAACAACAGACAACTACTGACACCAGGGGAGATGACCTCACTATAGTACTGACAACAGTTCCCATATACAATATAACAACAACAGACTGCTACTGACACCAGGGGAGATGACTTTCACGATACATTTTGTAGCACAGACACGAACAATACAGAACTGCCCAGTCATCACTTGTTGTGTAGAGTAACAAAGGAGTGGTAAAAAGAGAGGGCTGCAGACTCACTCCTCTTAATGGCGGCCCTGATGGAGGACAGAGGTCCTTGGCTGGAAGAGAGGAAAGAAAAAAAAGTCAGTGATTACGTTGGGGGTTCATTCACCTTCTGTATCTTACCATTAGAGAACACCCACCCAGCAAGGCGCTGAAGGCTTCTCTCCATGTACACAACACACATCTGGGATTAAAATGATCTGAGCAGTTTCCTTTCCCTTTGTTGCATTCCTTCATACGCGGACCCAAGACAGATCAGTCTACACACTCTCCAAGCTAGAGCTAAACGTGTGTTAAACATCTACTAACATTGATTAAACCAGCCAGTAAAAGTGTATTCTGTGTATGTTTCATTTTAAGCTGTTCTGAAACATGCAGAGGCATGACCACACCAACACAACACCCCCTATAACCATTAGAAGCCTCCATAGGAACATTACTGCTGTTCTCTCTGCCTCCGCTCTCTCTCTCTCCATCTCTCTTTCCTTCCCTCAGAGGAAACCCAGAGTATTTAGGGAAAGATAACGGCGGAAAAGTCCTAGCTCATATCCTTCCGAGTGAAACTTCCCGACAAACAATCACAAAACAACCTTGAACGTTGACAAAGCTTACATACCCAAACTGTAGAGTACCTTCTGCCCCTCTGTGTGTGTCTGTTCACTGTTCTCTCTTTATCCCTCTCTCTCTGCTCTACTCTCTGAGTCTACTGCTGGTTTCTACAGAGCTGAGCAATGTTGACTTCTAGCTGCTAACTATGTCCAGACCCATGAGTCACACATAACACATCCCAGCTAGCAGTCCACTTCTAACACAGGACGGGGAGGGGGAGGGTGAAGGAACACCCCCTTTACCCTCTTTGAACCTTCTTCTTTCCCTCCTCCTCCTCTCCCTCTCCTCTCCTCTCCTCTCCCTCTCCACCTCCTCTCCCTCTACCTCCTCTCATCCTCCTCTCCCTCTCCTCTCCTCTCCCTCTCCACCTCCTCTCCCTCTACCTCCTCTCCCTCCTCTCCTCCTCCTCTCCCTCCTCTCCTCCTCCTCTCCCTCTCCTCCTCTACTCCTCATCTCCTCTCCTCCTTCTCCTCCACACTATTAACTTACATAAACCAGTATATACTTCCTGACATTGAACAACAATCTCCTAAACCTCTGGATAGAAGTTGCCTTCTAAGGTCTTCTAATATCAGGTTAGGCTATACTGATCCCAGATCAGCGTCTGAAGAGGGGAAACTTCTATCCACCGCCAGAGTTACCTCTCCAGCCTGTTACCATGCCAACCGACTGAAGCTGGAGCCACATAGTTCCAGGGTTGTGTCATAAGCAGTCCCGGCCCAACCTCAGCACCGCACCGGGATACTTAACTGCTACAGCTGTGAGATGGCTGAGCGAGAGAAAGTAGTCCCAGTTATGTTTTAAATAAAAGAGTTTAAAAGGGGAATGGAAACACTTCCGGATGTAAAGCAAAGACATGTATTCATCCACTAATACAAAACATATGCTTGTAACACAGAAACATCTTTATTTTCAGTATTTTGATCTTGAACAACGTTTATTAGGAGGTATGGGAAGCGCCATCTTGAATTGCCATAGTAAAAGGTTTTACTATTCAAAATAAGCGAGACTCAATACGCTGTAAAAGTCTCTAGCTTCATTAGGATTAGTGGTGTTATTTATTGCATGTCATTTCATTTGAAAGGGTTGTTCTTAGCTTTCAAAATACTGTATGAATCATGTCTTCATATATGGTTGGACACCAGCAAATGATGCTAATTAATGGACGCAGAGGTCCTGGTCTCAGTAAATTCAGGAATTCCAAAACTATTTTACAGACGACGCAACAACGCCAATATGGCGATTTACATTTAGTCAGCTGGTGTTCTAAAACTTGGTGTTTCCATTTCCCTTTTAAATGGTTAACCTGCTTTATGCGTCATGGAAATATTGTTCAGAAGGGTGATTTCACAGTTGTACAGTCCCAAACCAGCCAACCATATAAAACCACTAGCCATGAGAACAGCTCCTAGCCTGACAGCAAGCGTGTCCGCGCAAAGCAAGGTCATCAGTAATGGCAGAGGACAACTAGGCTGTCTCCCAAACTGCAACCCCGTTCCCTTTATAGTGCACTACTTTTCACCGGGGCTCATAGGGGCTCGGGTCAGAAGTATCGCACTATAGAGAGAATAGGGTGTGGTTTGGGATACAGATTATATATGTCAGTCAAAACTGGCAGATCTCTCACCTGAGTCTTTGTTCTTTGTGCCTCTCTGAGCGCTCTGTGGAGAGAGAGAAATAGACAGAGAAAAGAGAGAGAGAAAAGAGAGAGAGAGGGGAGGAGAGAGGAGAGGAGAGAGAGAGAGAGGAGAGGAGAGAGAGAGAGGGGAGGAGAGAGGGGAGGAGAGAGGCCTTGGTCAAGATAACATCACACTAGCTCATTCATCTCTTCTCCCCTGTAACTCCTCCCTCGTTATTTCTGTAAAAAGGAGAATCGATTCTCAAGTCAAACAGGTCCAACAGAAGAAAGATAGATAACTCCCCAGCATCTAAAGTTCCTCTGTCTCTGCTTCGGATAAAACAAACATCCACACAACGATTACAGCAGAACTCCAGCAGTTCTGGTGTATCTAACCTCTTCCAGAACGTAAGCAGAGTAAACTGAAGACCCAGCGGAAAGAAAGTCAACCGCTGTCCAACGGAACTCTCCCTCTCTCTCTCTGTCTGTGTTCCAGAATGTGGAAATTATGATTGGAACCCTCTGCCATTCCCTGGATCTGGTTGGCTGGTTAAAATACACTGTAGCTGTGATTGGCTAGTGCGGGCTGAGTAGCAGAAAACAGCAGTCAGTCAGTCTGGGGTAGTCAATGTTTCCAGCTGCACTATAACTTATTATAGCCTGTTAACTACAGCTCTGAGTGCAGAGAGTATAGAGGCTTAAAGTTTTAATATGCATGAGTTATAAACGCATTATCAAATCAAGACCATTATAAAACGGGGTGGTTCAAACCCTGAATGCTGATTGGCTGACAGCCGTGGTATATCAGACCGTATAAGACGGGTATGACAAAACATTTCATTTTGTACTTCTCTAATTACGTTCCTAACCAGTTTATAATAGCAATAAGGCGCCTCAAGGGTTTGTGGTACGTGGACAATATACCACGGCTAATGGCTGTATCCAGACAGTCCCACGTTGCTTCGTGCGTAAGAACAGTCCTCAGCCGTGGTATATTGGCCATGTGTATCCCAACACCTCGGGGCGTTGTATTGCTTCAATATAACGCTGCTATGAAAGGTGTTATGAAGATATCCATGTACAGGTTATAATGCATTATACTGCTTATATGACATCTGGGGGTAGTGATCAACATACAGGACAGCAGGATGAAATAGTTGAACTACTCCTTACTGCTGCCTGTTAACTGTGGTTGAACTACTCCTTACTGCTGCCTGTTAACTGTGGTTGAACTACTCCTTACTGCTGCCTGTTAACTGTGGTTGAACTACTCCTTACTGCTGCCTGTTAACTGTGGTTGAACTACTCCTTCCTGCTGCCTGTTAACTGTGGTTGAACTACTCCTTACTGCTGCCTGTTAACTGTGGTTGAACTACTCCTTACTGCTGCCTGTTAACTGTGGTTGAACTACTCCTTCCTGCTTCCTGTTAACTGTGGTTGAACTACTCCTTACTGCTGCCTGTTAACTGTGGTTGAACTACTCCTTACTGCTGCCTGTTAACTGTAGTTGAACTACTCCTTACTGCTGCCTGTTAACTGTGGTAGAACTACTCCTTCCTGCTGCCTGTTAACTGTGGTTGAACTACTCCTTCCTGCTGCCTGTTAACTGTGGTTGAACTACTCCTTCCTGCTGCCTGTTAACTGTAGTTGAACTACTCCTTACTGCTGCCTGTTAACTGTGGTTGAACTACTCCTTACTGCTGCCTGTTAACTGTGGTTGAACTACTCCTTACTGCTGCCTGTTAACTGTGGTTGAACTACTCCTTCCTGCTGCCTGTTAACTGTGGTTGAACTACTCCTTACTGCTGCCTGTTAACTGTGGTTGAACTACTCCTTACTGCTGCCTGTTAACTGTGGTTGAACTACTCCTTACTGCTGCCTGTTAACTGTGGTTGAACTACTCCTTACTGCTGCCTGTTAACTGTGGTTGAACTACTCCTTACTGCTGCCTGTTAACTGTGGTTGAACTACTCCTTACTGCTGCCTGTTAACTGTGGTTGAACTACTCCTTCCTGCTGCCTGTTAACTGTGGTTGAACTACTCCTTCCTGCTGCCTGTTAACTGTGGTTGAACTACTCCTTACTGCTGCCTGTTAACTGTAGTTGAACTACTCCTTACTGCTGCCTGTTAACTGTGGTTGAACTACTCCTTACTGCTGCCTGTTAACTGTGGTTGAACTACTCCTTACTGCTGCCTGTTAACTGTGGTTGAACTACTCCTTCCTGCTGCCTGTTAACTGTGGTTGAACTACTCCTTACTGCTGCCTGTTAACTGTGGTTGAACTACTCCTTACTGCTGCCTGTTAACTGTGGTTGAACTACTCCTTACTGCTGCCTGTTAACTGTGGTTGAACTACTCCTTCCTGCTGCCTGTTAACTGTGGTTGAACTACTCCTTCCTGCTGCCTGTTAACTGTAGTTGAACTACTCCTTACTGCTGCCTGTTAACTGTGGTTGAACTACTCCTTACTGCTGCCTGTTAACTGTGGTTGAACTACTCCTTCCTGCTGCCTGTTAACTGTGGTTGAACTACTCCTTCCTGCTGCCTGTTAACTGTGGTTGAACTACTCCTTACTGCTGCCTGTTAACTGTGGTTGAACTACTCCTTACTGCTGCCTGTTAACTGTGGTTGAACTACTCCTTCCTGCTGCCTGTTAACTGTGGTTGAACTACTCCTTCCTGCTGCCTGTTAACTGTGGTTGAACTACTCCTTCCTGCTGCCTGTTAACTGTGGTTGAACTACTCCTTACTGCTGCCTGTTAACTGTGGTTGAACTACTCCTTACTGCTGCCTGTTAACTGTGGTTGAACTACTCCTTCCTGCTGCCTGTTAACTGTGGTTGAACTACTCCTTCCTGCTGCCTGTTAACTGTAGTTGCACTACTCCTTACTGCTGCCTGTTAACTGTGGTTGAACTACTCCTTCCTGCTGCCTGTTAACTGTGGTTGAACTACTCCTTCCTGCTGCCTGTTAACTGTGGTTGAACTACTCCTTCCTGCTGCCTGTTAACTGTGGTTGAACTACTCCTTCCTGCTGCCTGTTAACTGTGGTTGAACTACTCCTTCCTGCTGCCTGTTAACTGTAGTTGAACTACTCCTTACTGCTGCCTGTTAACTGTGGTTGAACTACTCCTTACTGCTGCCTGTTAACTGTGGTTGAACTACTCCTTACTGCTGCCTGTTAACTGTGGTTGAACTACTCCTTACTGCTGCCTGTTAACTGTGGTTGAACTACTCCTTCCTGCTGCCTGTTAACTGTGGTTGAACTACTCCTTCCTGCTGCCTGTTAACTGTGGTTGAACTACTCCTTACTGCTGCCTGTTAACTGTGGTTGAACTACTCCTTACTGCTGCCTGTTAACTGTAGTTGAACTACTCCTTACTGCTGCCTGTTAACTGTGGTTGAACTACTCCTTACTGCTGCCTGTTAACTGTGGTTGAACTACTCCTTACTGCTGCCTGTTAACTGTAGTTGAACTACTCCTTACTGCTGCCTGTTAACTGTAGTTGAACTACTCCTTCCTGCTGCCTGTTAACTGTGGTTGAACTACTCCTTACTGCTGCCTGTTAACTGTGGTTGAACTACTCCTTCCTGCTGCCTGTTAACTGTGGTTGAACTACTCCTTCCTGCTGCCTGTTAACTGTAGTTGAACTACTCCTTACTGCTGCCTGTTAACTGTGGTTGAACTACTCCTTACTGCTGCCTGTTAACTGTGGTTGCATCCCAAATGGCACCCTATAAAGGGCTCTGGTAAAAAAAATAATGCTCTATTTAGGGAATAGGGTGCCATTTTGGAAGAAACAGGACAATACTTAATATAATATCTATAGTTCTTAGAGAGACTAAAACAATACTAGCCTCTCAGACAGTATCTATAGTTCTTAGAGAGACTAAAACAATACTAGCCTCTCAGACAGTATCTATAGTTCTTAGAGAGACTAAAACAATACTAGCCTCTCAGACAGTAGACAGTATTCATGTTCTTGTGAGTCTCCCTAAGAAGGGTTCGATCCCAGGCAGTGTCACAGCCGGCCGTGACTGGGAGACCCATGAGGCGGTGCACAATTTGCTTCGTCCGGGTTAGGGGAGGGTTTGGCCAGACGGGATTTCCTTGTCCCATCGTGCTCTAGCGACTCCTTGTGGCGGACTGGGCACCTGCAAGCTGACTTCGGTCGTCAGTTGGATGGCGTTTCCTCCGACACATTGGTGCGGCTGGCTTCCGGGTTAAGCGAGCAATATCTCAAGAAGCAGTGCGGCTTGGCAGGGTCGTGTTTCGGAGGACGCGTGGCTCTCGACCTTCGCCTCTCCCGAGTCCGTAGGGGAGTTGCAGCGATGAGACAAGAGATCACGAAATTGAGGAGGGAAAAAAAGGGGTAAAAGTTGTTTTAAATCTAGTACATAACATCTGAATTGGACCCCTAAAAATTCTAACAATGAGTTAGACATGAGGATTCCAAAGAAATGGTTGAAAGGCACCCACGGACTCCCTCGACACCCACGCTTTGGATTTGTTTACCTGGCCACCGTTTTTTTCAAATGATAATCTTTTTGGCACAAATGTAACGCAAGTCAATGGTAACCATATTAGCATTTTCACGCCCCCAGTACACACACCTGATACGTCAGGTAAACATCCTAGAGAGACAGAGACACAGAGAGACAGAGAGACAGAGAGACAGAGAGACAGAGAGACAGAGAGACAGAGACAGAGAGAGAGAGAGAGAGAGAGAGAGAGAGCTGGCCAGAGCATTAGGCTACAAATACGCATACCACGTAGCCGTAGAACTATTAGGCTATAGGCCTAATGCAAATTGTTGTTTGTTCCTGGAATGGCCGAATGGCAGAGCTAGCCTTCAGCACCACAAGTTGGTTCAACTTCTTTAACATTATTGCGCAATCCTGGTACTGTGCTATCAGCACCACGCTCCAATCGCTTAAAAATGGCCCTCATCAAGATCTGCTGCCTAATAATCATACTCATCACTTATTATTCAATTTACAAAATAGAAGATAATCACTTCTCACAATGGTGCTTGCTTAGTAAAGTTAGATCAAAGCTGGATCAATGTCTCGTAAGATCACATAACGATTAATTAGTATTTTACATAACATAACCGAATACAGTGGGGAAAAAAAAGTATTTAGTCAGCCACCAATTGTGCAAGTTCTCCCACTTAAAAAGATGAGAGGCCTGTAATTTTCATCATAGGTACACGTCAACTATGACAGACAAATTGAGGAAAAGAAATCCAGAAAATCACATTGTAGGATTTTTAATGAATTTATTTGCAAATTATGGTGGAAAATAAGTATTTGGTCACCTACAAACAAGCAAGATTTCTGGCTCTCACAGACCTGTAACTTCTTCTTTAAGAGGCTCCTCTGTCCTCCACTCGTTACCTGTATTAATGGCACCTGTTTGAACTTGTTATCAGTATAAAAGACACCTGTCCAAAACCTCAAACAGTCACACTCCAAACTCCACTATGGCCAAGACCAAAGAGCTGTCAAAGGACACCAGAAACAAAATTGTAGACCTGCACCAGGCTGGGAAGACTGAATCTGCAATAGGTAAGCAGCTTGGTTTGAAGAAATCAACTGTGGGAGCAATTATTAGGAAATGGAAGACATACAAGACCACTGATAATCTCCCTCGATCTAGGGCTCCACGCAAGATCTCACCCCGTGGGGTCAAAATGATCACAAGAACGGTGAGCAAAAATCCCAGAACCACACGGGGGGACCTAGTGAATGACCTGCAGAGAGCTGGGACCAAAGTAACAAAGCCTACCATCAGTAACACACTACACCGCCAGGGACTCAAATCCTGCAGTGCCAGACGTGTCCCCCTGCTTAAGCCAGTACATGTCCAGGCCCGTCTGAAGTTTGCTAGAGTGCATTTGGATGATCCAGAAGAGGATTGGGAGAATGACATATGGTCAGATGAAACCAAAATATAACTTTTTGGTAAAAACTCAACTCGTCGTGTTTGGAGGACAAAGAATGCTGAGTTGCATCCAAAGAACACCATACCTACTGTGAAGCATGGGGGTGGAAACATCATGCTTTGGGGCTGTTTTTCTGCAAAGGGACCAGGACGACTGATCCGTGTAAAGGAAAGAATGAATGGGGCCATGTATCGTGACATTTTGAGTGAAAACCTCCTTCCATCAGCAAGGGCATTGAAGATGAAACGTGGCTGGGTCTTTCAGCATGACAATGATCCCAAACACACCGCCCGGGCAACGAAAGAGTGGCTTCGTAAGAAGCATTTCAAGGTCCTGGAGTGGCCTAGCCAGTCTCCAGATCTCAACCCCATAGAAAATCTTTGGAGGGAGTTGAAAGTCCGTGTTGCCCAGCGACAGCCCCAAAACATCTCTGCTCTAGAGGAGATCTGCATGGAGGAATGGGCCAAAATACCAGCAACAGTGTGTGAAAACCTTGTGAAGACTTACAGAAAACGTTTGACCTGTGTCATTGCCAACAAAGGGTATATAACAAAGTATTGAGAAACTTTTGTTATTGACCAAATTCTTATTTTCCACCATAATTTGCAAATAAATTCATTAAAAATCCTACAATGTGATTTTCTGGAGAAAAAAATTCTCATTTTGTCTGTCATAGTTGACGTGTACCTATGATGAAAATTACAGGCCTCTCTCATCTTTTTAAGTGGGAGAACTTGCACAATTGGTGGCTGACTAAATACTTTTTCCCCCACTGTAATAGCATAGGATAGCAGACCTATAACGTTACTGTTACACAAATAAAAACTCCTTTCTGACATTAAAATGGACATTTTAGGATGCTTAGCTGAAGCTGAATAGTCACCCCCAAGAAATCTCAAGCGCCAAAACTCTTTACAGGATACACATCATCATCATCACCACCACCACCCTCTCTCACAGAGTCCTCCTGATCTAAAATACAACATATAATACTGTGCATTCGGAAAGTATTCAGACCCCTTGACTTTTTCCACATTTTGTTACGTTACAGCCTTATTCTAAAACGGATTAAATTGTTTTTCCCCATCAATCTACACACACACACACACACACACACACACACACACACAATACCCCATAATGACAAAGCAAAAACTGTTTTTTAGAAATATTTGCACATTTATAAAAAAAAAAAAACACAAATATGACATTTACATAAGTATTCAGACCCTTTACTCAGTACTTTGTTGAAGCACCTTTGGCAGCAATTACAGCCTTGAGTCTTCTTGGGTATGATGCTACAAGTTTGGCACACCTGTATTTGGGGAGTTTCTCCCATTCTTCTCTGCAGATCCTCTCAAGCTCTTTCAGGTTGGATGGGGAGCGTCGCTGCACAGCTATTTTCAGGTCTCTCCAGAGATGTTCGATCGGGTTCAAGTCCGGGCTCTGGCTGGGCCACTCAAGGACATTCAGAGACTTGTCCCGAAGCCACTCCTGCATTGTCTTGGCTGTGTGCTTAGGGTCGTTGTCCGGTTGGAAGGTGACCCTTCGCCCCAGTCTGAGGTCCTGAGCGCTCTGGAGCAGGTTTTCAACAAGGATCTTTCTGTACAAGCTTTCTCTTGATCCTGACTAGTCTCCCAGTCCCTGCCGCTGAAAAACATCCCCACAGCATGATTCTGCCACCACCATGGTTCACCGTAGGGATGGTATTCGCCAGGTGATGAGCGTGACGCTTGACTATCAGGCCAAAGAGTTCAAACTTGATTTCATCTGACCAGAGAATCTTGTTTCTCATGGTCTGAGAGTCTTTAGGTGCCTTTTGACAAACTCCAAGTGGGCTGTCATGTGCCTTTTACTGAGGAGTGGCTTCCGTCTGGCCACTCTACCATAAAGGCCTGACTGGTGGAGTGCTGCAGAGATGGTTGTCCTTCTGGAAGGTTCTCCCATCTCCACAGAGGAACTCTGGAGCTCTGTCAGAGTGACCATTGGGTTCTTGGTCACCTCCCTGACCAAGGCCCTTCTCGCCCAATTGCTCAGTTTGGCTGGGCAGCCAGCTCTAGGAAGAGTCTTGGTGGTTCCAAACTTCTTCCATTCAAGAATGATGGAGGCCACTGTGGTCTTGGGGACCTTCAATGCTGCAGAAATGTTTTGGTACCCTTCCCCAGATCTGTGCCTCGACACAATCCTGTCTCGGAGCTCTACGGACAATTCCTTCGACCTCATGGTTTTTGCTCTGACATGCACTGTCTACTGTGGGACCTTATATAGACAGGTGTGTGCCTTTCCAAATCATGTCCTATCAATTGAATTAAAGGGGAACAATCAAAAGGGCAGTGGAACTGGCTTTGAGGTCCAGAGTTGAGTTTGAGGGATGTAGGCGCCCCGATTCTGTCTGGACCAAAAGGGTATGGTAATGGTTTTAGGCTCCGTCGGCCGCTGCATGTGGCTATGAAATATAATTCTGTCTGGACCAATGGTGATGAAGCCTGTGATTCCAACTGATTCCTATATTGTAATTTTTCTCGTTTGATGACTCTGATGAGGCAACTGTTCGGATGCTGGTTTCTCCTAAAGTAAATTGATGTTTTGCCAAAATTGTATAATTACTCCTGTCTAAATAAAATCATTCAAAATACTTCACCAGAGAACATGACCGCCACAGAGGATCATTAGCTTCTTTATTTATTTTTGCTGTGAAGCCAGCAGCTTGGGTAGCGTGCGTGGCGATAGGTCTAGCTGATTATTGGAGTTGCGGCAGTCAGTGAAAAGCATCTAAAATGTGTGAAGATAATGTGTCTTGAGTATAATTTAAAATGTTGAGACAAGGGGAGGGGGTGTATGGCGAAGATATGGAACATCTCTTTCCAGAATACACTCAGCTCTCCAGAATACTACATGCACTCACCTCTCCAGAATACTACATGCACTCAGCTCCCCAGAATACATCCACTCTGCTCCCCAGAATATATCCACTCAGCTCCCCAGAATACATGCACTTTTGAACAATTGTTGCGCATTCATTGTTTCATTGGGTGAATTGTTTGCCGTTTGATTGTAATTTTTTAAAAATCAATTACCCATTTACATGTCACCAGTAGGGCTAGTAAATGTTAATCACCGCCATGAACATTAATTTCTGTCAATACGTGTACCCTGTTAATTACAGTCATTTACAATCACTCATTCTCGGAGTGGAAACATTGTTTGCAGAGTTCACAACCTGCTACACTTGTGAGAAACAAGTTTTGGTTTATTTCATAACCATTATGGAGTTGTCCATTTTTTCCCATTGTCTTTTGTTTGGAGTGCTCCATGTGAGCAATGAGCATGTGTCTGGTTTCTCTGTCCTGATGACGTTGAGGGAGTGCTCGCGCTCAACTGAGCACGCAGAGAAGTACCTGGCCTGCTGCAGGCAAATGTAGGAAAATACCAATTTGGGAATGTCTGATGTCCGATCGTGTTAACTCCCCACGTCCACCACTAATAAGCTGAGCTTCTCAGGCATTTAGCAGACGCTCTTATCCAGAGCGACTTACAGGAGCAATTAGGGTTAAGTGTCTTGCTCAAGGGCACATCGACAGATTTTTCACCTAGTCGGCTCGGGGATATGAACCAGCGACCTTTCGGTTACTGGCACAACGCTCTTAACCACTAAGCTACCTGCCGCCCCGGGTTTTTTCAACTCGCCGAAGTCAACCAAGTCTGTTTTAACATCCATCGTGAATGATGATGGTTCCTCACAGTATTAGAAAAATCATTCCAGCACTCACCAAGCCTCGATAATCACCAAGCCTCGATAATCACCAAGCCTCGATGTGAAAGATCGCAATGTAAGGATCTGATGATCCCATATCTCCAGGGGAAACATCATAAAATGTAAGGATCTGATGATCCCATATATCCAGGGGAAACATCATAAAATCCCTGAAAATTTTTCCCTTGCACAAAAACAGCTGTCTGTCTGTCCTGAGCTCACTGACGCTGGAAACTCTGAGGGCCTGGAATAGAATGTTGTGGGAAACTGAGGGCCTGGAATATAGAATGTTATGGGAAACTGAGGGCCTGGAATAGAATGTTATGGGAAACGGAGGGCCTGGAATAGAATGTTATGGGAAACTGAGGGCCTGGAATAGAATGTTATGGGAAACTGAGGGCCTGGAATAGAATGTTGTGGGAAACTGAGGGCCTGGAATAGAATGTTATGGGAAACTGAGGGCCTGGAATAGAATGTTGTGGGAAACTGAGGGCCTGGAATAGAATGTTATGGGAAACTGAAGGGCCTGGAATAGAATGTTATGGGAAACTGAGGGCCTGGAATAGAATGTTGTGGGAAACTGAGGGCCTGGAATATAGAATGTTATGGGAAACTGAGGGCCTGGAATATAGAATGTTATGGGAAACTGAGGGCCTGGAATAGAATGTTATGGGAAACGGAGGGCCTGGAATAGAATGTTATGGGAAACTGAGGGCCTGGAATAGAATGTTATGGGAAACTGAGGGCCTGGAATAGAATGTTATGGGAAACTGAGGGCCTGGAATAGAATGTTGTGGGAAACTGAGGGCCTGGAATAGAATGTTGTGGGAAACTGAGGGCCTGGAATAGAATGTTATGGGAAACTGAGGGCCTGGAATAGAATGTTGTGGGAAACTGAGGGCCTGGAATAGAATGTTATGGGAAACTGAAGGGCCTGGAATAGAATGTTATGGGAAACTGAGGGCCTGGAATAGAATGTTATGGGAAACTGAGGGCCTGGAATAGAATGTTATGGGAAACTGAGGGCCTGGAATAGAATGTTATGGGAAACTGAGGGCCTGGAATAGAATGTTATGGGAAACTGAGGGCCTGGAATAGAATGTTATGGGAAACTGAGGGCCTGGAATAGAATGTTATGGGAAACTGAGGGCCTGGAATATAGAATGTTATGGGAAACTGAGGGCCTGGAATAGAATGTTGTGGGAAACTGAGGGCCTGGAATAGAATGTTGTGGGAAACTGAGGGCCTGGAATAGAATGTTGTGGGAAACTGAGGGCCTGGAATAGAATGTTGTGGGAAACTGAGGGCCTGGGTTGATACAATGTTGCAAGTTCGCTAGCGATATCTGAAGTCAAGATAGACAGAAAAGGGAGACAGGCGGAGTAGAGAGATGAATGGATTGAAAGTATGTATTTTACTTAGTTGACGATGGTAGTTCTAGGCCTACTGCTGCATTGGCCTATAGGCTATCTCTGAGTTCTATGGTAGTTCTAGGCCTACTGCTGCATTGGCCTATAGGCTATCTCAGAGTTCTATGGTAGTTCTAGGCCTACTGCTGCATTGGCCTATAGGCTATCTCAGAGTTCTATGGTAGTTCTAGGCCTCCTGCTGCATTGGCCTATAGGCTATCTCTGAGTTCTATGGTAGTTCTAGGCCTCCTGCTGCATTGGCCTATAGGCTATCTCAGAGTTCTATGGTAGTTCTAGGCCTCCTGCTGCATTGGCCTATAGGCTATCTCTGAGTTCTATGGTAGTTCTAGTCCTCCTGCTGCATTGGCCTATAGGCTATCTCAGAGTTCTATGGTAGTTCTAGGCCTATAGGCTATCTCAGAGTTCTATGGTAGTTCTAGGCCTATAGGCTATCTCTGAGTTCTATGGTAGTTCTAGGCCTACTGCTGCATTGGCCTATAGGCTATCTCAGAGTTCTATGGTAGTTCTAGGCCTCCTGCTGCATTGGCCTATAGGCTATCTCTGAGTTCTATGGTAGTTCTAGGCCTCCTGCTGCATTGGCCTATAGGCTATCTCAGAGTTCTATGGTAGTTCTAGGCCTATAGGCTATCTCTGAGTTCTATGGTAGTTCTAGGCCTATAGGCTATCTCGGAGTTCTATGGTAGTTCTAGGCCTACTGCTGCATTGGCCTATAGGCTATCTCAGAGTTCTATGGTAGTTCTAGGCCTATAGGCTATCTCTGAGTTCTATGGTAGTTCTAGGCCTACTGCTGCATTGGCCTATAGGCTATCTCTGAGTTCTATGGTAGTTCTAGGCCTACTGCTGCATTGGCCTATAGGCTATCTCAGAGTTCTATGGTAGTTCTAGGCCTATAGGCTATCTCTGAGTTCTATGGTAGTTATAGGCCTATAGGCTATCTCTGAGTTCTATGGTAGTTCTAGGCCTATAGGCTATCTCAGAGTTCTATGGTAGTTCTAGGCCTCCTGCTGCATTGGCCTATAGGCTATCTCAGAGTTCTATGGTAGTTCTAGGCCTACTGCTGCATTGGCCTATAGGCTATCTCAGAGTTCTATGGTAGTTCTAGGCCTATAGGCTATCTCTGAGTTCTATGGTAGTTCTAGGCCTACTGCTGCATTGGCCTATAGGCTATCTCTGAGTTCTATGGTAGTTCTAGGCCTACTGCTGCATTGGCCTATAGGCTATCTCAGAGTTCTATGGTAGTTCTAGGCCTATAGGCTATCTCAGAGTTCTATGGTAGTTCTAGGCCTCCTGCTGCATTGGCCTATAGGCTATCTCAGAGTTCTATGGTAGTTCTAGGCCTACTGCTGCATTGGCCTATAGGCTATCTCAGAGTTCTATGGTAGTTCTAGGCCTATAGGCTATCTCAGAGTTCTATGGTAGTTCTAGGCCTCCTGCTGCATTGGCCTATAGGCTATCTCTGAGTTCTATGGTAGTTCTAGGCCTCCTGCTGCATTGGCCTATAGGCTATCTCAGAGTTCTATGGTAGTTCTAGGCCTCCTGCTGCATTGGCCTATAGGCTCTCTCTGAGTTCTATGGTAGTTCTAGGCCTCCTGCTGCATTGGCCTATAGGCTCTCTCTGAGTTCTATGGTAGTTCTAGGCCTATAGGCTATCTCAGAGTTCTATGGTAGTTCTAGGCCTATAGGCTATCTCTGAGTTCTATGGTAGTTCTAGGCCTATAGGCTATCTCTGAGTTCTATGGTAGTTCTAGGCCTATAGGCTATCTCTGAGTTCTATGGTAGTTCTAGGCCTCCTGCTGCATTGGCCTATAGGCTATCTCTGAGTTCTATGGTAGTTCTAGGCCTCCTGCTGCATTGGCCTATAGGCTATCTCAGAGTTCTATGGTAGTTCTAGGCCTCCTGCTGCATTGGCCTATAGGCTATCTCAGAGTTCCACATGCTCATTTCTTTTGCCGCCGATGGATCACAGTGTTTCAGTGAGTCCATTCGGCAGAGGCTGGTGCTCTAGCATTAGTTTAATTTGAACTTTTTAGATTTCTAGCATTTTTATTCTGATTAACCACGTGACAATGATTTTTAGAAACAAAAAATGTTTATTATTGAAATGAAACTGTTCCGCGAAAATGCACATATGAAAATCATAACTGCCACGCAGATCGGTCGAAATGGTAGGATCATTCTAAGCTTCCCCAAACTTGAAACTCACGCGCCGTCTATCGTCTTTACGGTACGTTTCGACCAGAACCAGCACCTCTGCTTGACAACACTTCGCTCCAAAAGACTGTCCGCTTCATGGGCATGGGCGTAGGTGTGAACCCATTCAAGTAAGTAAATACATTTTGAAAATGTAAAAAAAAAAACGATTGACTTGCAAACATTGTTGTGCAAATCTCTCTTCACCCACCATCAACACCATCAATTTCTGCAATCCCCCTCCATGCCATTGACCTTCTGATTTTGTCTCTGTATTCGAGTGGCGCAGTGGTCTAAGGCACTGCGGCGCAGTGCTAGCTGTGCCACTAGAGATCCTGGTTCGAATCCAGGCTCTGTCGCGACCGGGAGACCCATGGGGCGGCGCACAATTGGCCCAGCGTCGTCCAGGGTAGGGGAGGGAATGGCCGGCAGGGATGTAGCTCAGTTGGTAGAGCATGGTGTTTGCAACGCCAGGGTAGTGGGTTCGATTCCCACAGGGGGTATGAGAAAAAAAAAAAAAATGCACTAACTGTAAGTCGCTCTGGATAAGAGCGTCTGCTAAATGACTAAAATGTAAATGTAAAATGTAGCAAAGTGACGTCAGAACCAGAAACAGCGATGACTGGCTTTTCCTCCATCTTTTTTTGGTTGTGCCTTGTCCGGAACTAATGGCAGGCGGAACTACGATTTTCAAGCAAACATCTGCTCCTCACCTGATTGGCTAACGGCAGCGGTAGTCACGTGCAATTTGCATAAAGTAGAGCAGAGTACTTTTTCAGCCGCTCCGCTAGCGGGGTTCTCGCCTCTCACCTTCCCACAATCCCCTGCGCTTTGCCCTACGTGTCCCCAACTTGAAAATTAATGGGAAAGGAATTCGTCTCACGAATTCGGAAGTGGTGAAAACACCTTTGTTACTGTAACAACTAATTAAAACAAAATGTGCAAGCGCATGCACACATAGGAGGTCCCGTGATTTAAAAAAAACGTGCCCGCCTACGGAAATCAAATCCAACTGATTCGTTCTGCCTCAGGCACTGGGCTCACGAAACAGTAATTCAAGAAGATCAAACGCATATTCCCATGAAACTGATTGAGATCAATAACATGATTTGCATGCAGATGCGGTTTTGGACGTTTCACCATTAAAACGTGAATGATTATAATTCACGATCGACAGCGATGATATTATGAAATTAATGTACGCATAACTTGTAATGCTGATTATTAGTAATTAGTAAATGTGGGTTTTGGTTTTGGTTTTTAAACAACTAATTGACAGAGGTTGGTTCAGTTATTTGAATTCCGTTTAGTTCTGTTTTTTCTGTGTGCCCAATGCACACATTGTAGTTTCTCTACAGATAAATCAGATCCATCCTGAACTGTGTGATGTAGTTGGGAGTTGTAGTTTCTCTGGAGATAAATCAGATCCATCCTGAACTGTGTGATGTAGTTGGGAGTTGTAGTTTCCAACAGGCCAATATTCGACATAGTTTAGCGCATTAAAACGTAGTAATGAACTACAATGACCATAATCCATTGCGAATCTACTTGTCATGTCTGTGTTCCTTTTTCACCTGCTACAGAAGAGACCGAAGAATGTGCAATAATCCTTAGGGGATACAGAGAGCAGCTGTTTCTCTACCTGAAAATACATGATATACAGTACCAGTTAAAAGTTGACACACCTACTCAGTCAAGGGTTTTTCTATATTTTTACTATTTTCTACATTGTAGAATAATAGTGAAGACATCAAAACTACGAAATAACACATATGGAATCATGTAGTAACCAAAAAAGTGTTTTTAAAAAAAAAATCGAAATATATTTTATATTTGAGATTCTTCAAAGTAGCCACCCTTTTGCCTTGATGACAGCATTGCACACTCTTGGCAAGTATAAAATATATATTTTGACATGATTCCATAGGTGTTATTTCATAGTTTTCATGTCTTCACTATTATTCTAAAATGTAGAAAATAGTAAAAATAAAGAAAAACCCTTGAATGAGTAGGTCTGTCCAAACTTTTGACTGGTACTGTATACAGTTGAAGTCGGAAGTTTACATACACTAAGTTGACTGTGCCTTTAAACAGCTTGGAAAATTCCAGAAAATTATGTCATGGCTTTAGAAGCTTCTGATAGGCTAATTGACATCATTTGAGTCAATTTGAGGTGTACCTGTGGATGTATTTCAAGGCCTACCTTCAAACTCAGTGCCTCTTTGCTTGACATCATGGGAAAATCAAAAGAAATCAGCCAAGACCTCAGAAAAATAATTGTAGACCTCCACAAGTCTGGTTCATCCTTGGGAGCAATTTCCAAACGCCTGAAGGTACCACATTCATCTCTACAAACAATAGTACGCAAGTATAAACACCATGGGACCACGCAGCCATCATACCGCTCAGGAAGGAGACGTGTTCTGTCTCCTAGAGATGAACGTACTTTGGTGCGAAAAGTGCAAATCAATCCCAGAACAACAGCAATTATGTGGATATATTGAACCAACATCAGTCAGGAAGTTAAAGTTTGGTCACAAATGGGTCTTCCAAATGGACAATGACCCCAAGCATACTTCCAAAGTTGTAGCAAAATGGCTTAAGGACAACAAAGTCAAGGTATTGGAGTGGCCATCACAAAGCCCTGACCTCAATCCTATACAACATTTGTGGGCAGAACTGAAAAAGCGTATGCGAGCAAGGAGGCCTACAAACCTGACTCAGTTACACCAGCTCTGTCTGGAGGAATGGGCCAAAATTCACCCAACTTATTGTGGGAAGCTTGTGGAAGGCTCCCCGAAACGTTTGACCCAAGTTAAACAATTTAAAGGCAATGCTACCAAATACTAATTGAGTGTATGTAAAGTTCTGACCAACTGGGAATGTGATGAAAGAAATAAAAGCTGAAATAAATCATTCCCTCTACTATTATTCTGACATTTCACATTCTTAAAATAAAGTGGTGATCCTAACTGACCTAAGAAAGGGAATTTTTACTATGATTAAATGTCAGGAATTGTGAAAAAACTGAGTTTAAATGTATTTAGCTAAGCTGTATGTGAACTTTAGACTTCAACTGTATAAAACATTTGATTGATAGTTGGTATTCATAAAAGTCTGCCTTATTTACTTTGATGAACTACTAAAATAGTGATTTTGTCAGACAGCATAGACAGCAGCTCCTATAGAGATGAGATGACTTGGAATTAAATAATAGTTATCAAATAAAACAAATCTAATATACAGAACTGAAATATTTTATTAAAGTGAATAAATGATGGTTAATAAGTGATCAGCAGTAATGGTCGGTCACTACCATCATGGGACTTTGATTCATTGTTTTATTCTGTGTTACAGCATTCTAACCAAATAATCGAAACCTGGGATTTTTTTTGTAATAATCGAACCGAACTCAAAAGTCACTAATCGCTCAGCACTACTAACTTGGTGATTCAGGGTATTAAACATATCAAATGTTATTGTGGGTATATGCAGACTTTGCAATTGGAGGATGCACTTTATGCATATTCTATAATGATATAGAATTATCTTATTCATAATGATATAGTCAACAGTTACATCTGTTGGTACGAACGATGAGGAAATGATGACGCTCCCCCCCTCTCGCACCTAAAAAAATAAATAACACTAAACTGATTGTATCATTTTCTCATCATGCAATACATCCATTACACTGACAAAGTACTTTAAAACTAAATACATAGCACATCAACTATTCTGTGGGAATGGTGTCTGGTGAAATGTTCCCTACCTCCAGATGAGTTGGCCGTTCTAGGTTGTCGTCTTACGACAGGTTCCCTCGGTTCCCCTGTCCAAGTGTCCTGGTCTTCGTCCTCCAGTCTCCTCGCCTCGGCCATGGCAGAGAGAGACACTATTCTAGTGAACGAAGACAGCTAGTGCTCTAAAACAATGGATAGCAACATGTCCTACAAACCAAACTCTCCTAAACAACACAACAACTCGCGTTACTTTTCACAAAACAAGTTGACTACCGTCAATATCCTTCGCCAACGTTGGGAGTGTGTAAAAGTATCATAAAGAGATGGAAAAACAATTTATTGCCAATAATAACCGGAGAGACTATCGAATAATAGCTAGTTTGTCTGAGCTGTGTCGCTCCAAGCACGTCCCTACGTCAGAGCAGGAAGAGCTGTCGGGATATGGACGGCCGTCACTAGTTAACACAGCCACTAAATCATATGCTTGTCTACATTTTTTTTTTTTTTACATTTCCCTACTTTTAATAATACTTCAGTTAAATTGCGGTAAACATGCTGTTTAGAGGCGTAACCAGACCTCCGTTGACTCTCCAGTAGGGGAAAAAAAATTGTCAATAATAATGTTGGAAAAAGGTTTGGTTACTAACCACACAAACACCTGCTTGATAATAAGGTCAAAGGTCTCTTTCAGAATGATCCGTAAGTATTACCCTGCGAATCATTTACCCGAAGAAACTCAAAGAAGACATTAACATTAACTGTAGAACACTTTTTGTGTTGAGCATCCAGAAACAGTTTTTGCATTTATTTTGGCAAAGAGATTATGGCAAGATATTTGTAGATTTATAATTTATAATATTCTTGATGACTTTTGTTTATTGTGGGAGAATGTGCTGCTCGGTTTCCTTTACTATAATAAGGATTCAATAACAAATAATTCTACCTCTTAAATGTAATGGTGCCAATAGAAACGTTTCATATTCATAAATGTAAAGAACCACTCTTCCTTGTTTTCTATAAGGAGTTCGATCAGTACATTAAGACCATTCTATATTCTTCCAATCAGAAAGCTGTTAAAACAATCAATACAATGTGTATTTTAAGGTCTTTGTATAATTTGTCATTTCTTGTACCCCCTAGCATATATGTTGTTCTTGTTTGCTTGTTTGTATACTTCCTGAATGAATAGGTGTGTTATTTGTTTAAGTCATAGGCCTGTTCATGTGCTATCCGAGTTATCAGAAGCTCCTAGTTCCCAGTGGGAAATATCACTTGAAAAGACCCTCCAAGTCGGAATTACAAGTGAGAAACTCTGAGAAAATGTTCTAACCCGAGTTGGCCGAGTTGTGACGTTTCACCACTAACATTTTACCTTTTCAACCAAAAGTAAATCCGTTTTTGATTACAACCTTATCAATATGGAAAATGTTGCTAGTTTGATACATATGTCAATGTTAAGCAAGCTAAGTTTATTATTAGCATAACAGTGTTTATCTAGCTAGCAAGCTAAGAAGTTTATCAAGCTAGCTAAAATCTTATTGGTTGAATAATTATTCTGACTTCAAAGGCACGTGAACACATTGAAGTCGGATGTATGACGTCACACTTCCCAGTCTCCCATTTTCAACGAGCACACCCATAATTATGGCTAAACCCCACCCCTTTTTTACAATTGATCTTCTTAAAACGCGATTTTAACCCTAACCTTAACCACACTGCTAACCCTATGCCTAACCCTAACCCTAACCACACTGCTAACCCTAACCCTAACCACACTGCTAACCCTATGCCTAACCCTAACCACACTGCTAACCCTATGCCTAACCCTAACCACAGTGCTAACCCTATGCCTAACCCTAACCACACTGCTAACCCTATGCCTAACCCTAACCTTAACCACACTGCTAACCCTATGCCTAACCCTAACCTTAACCACACTGCTAACCCTATGCCTAACCCTAACCCTAACCACACTGCTAACCCTATGCCTAACCCTAACCACACTGCTAACCCTATGCCTAACCCTAACCCTAACCACACTGCTAACCCTATGCCTAACCCTAACCCTAACCACACTCCTAACCCTAACAATTTATTTGTAGCCAATTTTTTGACTTTGTGGCTGTGGAATCTTACTTTGTGGGAATATGTTTAAAAAAATTAAAAAATTAAAAATGACTTGGTTGGTTTTCTATGATATTGCTCAACATTTTCATGAGAAATGCTCCACAGGCGTTGACTGGAAACTAGGAAAACTAAGGAGGGTGCTTGACATGTTTGTTTTCATAGTTTGAAATATTGCACAGAACTAGGCCTAAACACTTGAAAAAGTTGTCTGTGTCCGCTTCCTGTGACCGCAGACATATAGTTATAGTTATAGTAGTCTCCCGAGTGGCGCAGTGGTCTAAGGTACTGCATCGCAGTGCTAGCTGTGCCACTAGAGATCCTGGTTCGTATCCAGGCTCTGTCGTAGCCGGCCGCGACCGGGAGACCCATGGGGCGGCGCACAATTGGCCCAGTGTCGTCCAGGGTAGGGGAGGGGATGTAGCTCAGTTGGTAGAGCATGGCGTTTGCAACGGCAGGGTTGTGGGTTCGATTCCCACGGGGGGCCAGTATGAAAAAAATATATATATATATAATAATGTATGCACTCACTAACTGTAAGTCGCTCTGGATAAGAGCGTCTGCTAAAATGACTGTAATGTAAAGAGTAAGAACTATGTTAAACTGTAACGTCAGGCTTGGTCACCAACATGTTTAGACTGGGTGTGGAAGATAATTGTTCTTATCCCCGATGTGAAGGCTACGGTCTGTCTGTGGCCGTCCAGCACAGGCCTATAATAAATATGCCATTTAGCAGACGCTTTTATCCAAAGCGACTTAGTCATGCGCGCCATACATGTTTACGTATGGGGTGGTCCCGGGGAATCGAACCCACTACCCTGGGCGTTACAAGCGCCACGCTCTACCAATTGAGCTACAGAGGACCTCATATAGGGCCTATGGGTCCAGGTTATGTCCTATCGTTGGTTATTATAGACCTACAACAGAGGAAAACAACTAACGGGACATTTCAACACTGTACGATTCAGATTCAGAACACTTTAATGTCCTCAAGGAGGCAATTCAAATGTAAAAAACACAGCAACAACAGGAAGAAAAAAAAAGCAACCGATATTTGCAGAATATTTACAAACAAGTCGCCAGGATAGTGCAAAGTCTTAACATTTCTGAATAAGGCTTGTATTTGCATAAGTAAGTAGGCCATAACCACTATGTAGCCTGTGTTATGTTATGTCCAGTAAAGAGGTTACAGTTCATCGACATTATAGAGTTGTCCTGTAATGTATCAACTCAACATCAATCAATATGGATCATGTTGATAATCCACAATAAAAGTTGCGTGTAATTGGTCAATCTCAATCATCAATATGGATCATCTCAATCAATATGGATCATGTTGATAATCCACAATTAAAGTTGCGCGTAATTGGTCAATCTCAATCATCAATATGGATAATCTCAATCATCAATATGGATCATGTTGATAATCCACAATTAAAGTTGCGTGTAATTGGTCAATCTCAATCATCAATATGGATAATCTCAATCAATATGGATCATGTTGATAATCCACAATTAAAGTTGCGTGTAATTGGTCAATCTCAATCATCAATATGGATCATCTCAATCAATATGGATCATGTTGATAATCCACAATTAAAGTTGCGCGTAATTGGTCAATCTCAATCATCAATATGGATAATCTCAATCAATATGAATCATGTTGATAATCCACAATTAAAGTTGCGCGTAATTGGTCAAATCTCAATCATCAATATGGATAATCTCAATGAATATGAATCATGTTGATAATCCACAATTAAAGTTGCGCGTAATTGGTCAATATAAATACGGATAATCTCAATCAATATCAATCAAAATGGATAATGTCGACAAGCTACCTGGGGCAGCAGGTAGCTTAGTGATTGATATTGATTGATATTGATTGATATTGATTGATATTGATTGAGATTATCCGTATTTATATTGACCAATTACGCGCGAACGCTGCTGGCACCCGCCCACCCGACTAGAATCCCCACTCTCGACGGGTCTGACCTAGAGTATGTGGACAACTACAAATACCTAGGTGTCTGGTTAGACTGTAAACTCAACTTCCAGACTCACATAAAGAATCTCCAATCCAAAGTTAAATCTAGAATCGGCTTCCTATTTCGCAACAAAGCCTCCTTCACTCATGCTGCCAAACATGCCCTCGTAAAACTGACTATCCTACCGATCCTTGACTTCGGCGATGTCATTTACAAAATAGCCTCCAACACTCTACTCAGCAAATTGGATGTAGTCTATCACAGTGCCATCCGTTTTGTCTCCAAAGCCCCATACACTACCCACCACTGTGACCTGTACGCTCTTGTTGGCTGGTCCTCACTACATGTTCGTCGTCAAACCCACTGCCTCCAGGCCATCTATAAATCACTGCTAGGCAAATCCCCGCCTTATCTTAGCTCATTGGTCACCATAGCAGCACCCACCCGTAGTCTGCGCTCCAGCAGGTATATCTCACTGGTCATTCCCAAAGCCAACACCTCCTTTGGCCGCCATTCCTTCCAGTTCTCTGCTGCCAATGACTGGAACGAATTGCAAAAATCTCTGAAGCTGGAGACTCTTATCTCCCTCAATAACTTTAAGCATCAGTTGTCAGAGCACCTTACCGATCACTGCACATGTACACAGCCCATCTGAAATTAGCCCACCCAACTACCTCATCCCCATATTGTTATTTATTTTGCTCATTTGCACCCCAGTATCTCTATTTGCACATAATCTCTTGCACATCTAGCATTCCAGTGTTAATACTATTGTAATTATTCTGCACTATAGCCTATTTATTGCCTTACCTCCATAACTTGCTACATTTGCACACACTGTATATATATTTTCTGTTGTATTTCTGACTTTATGTTTTTTACCCCATATGTAACTCTGTGTTGTTTTTTATTACACTGCTTTGCTTTATCTTGGCCAGGTCGCAGTTGTAAATGAGAACCTGTTCTCAACTGGCTTACCTGGTTAAATAAAGGTGAAATAAAAAAAATAAAAAATAAAAATTGAGAGCGTTGTGCCAGTAACCAAAAGGTCGCTGGTTTTAATCTCTGAGCCGACTAGGTGAAAATCTGTAGATGTGCCCTTGAGCAAGGCACTTAACCCTAATTACTCCTGTAAATCGCTCTGGATGAGAGCGTCTGCTAAATATGATTAAAATGTTGTTGTTTTTTGTCGTGAATAATTGGTCAGCTGTTTAGTTTAGGTAGATCTGTCCATAAGAGATGTGTACAACATGAAGATTGTAGGAAATCGCGCTAATGCTTAATAGCCTACTGAGGGAATGCAATAGTTCCAATAGTTCCAATAGATCCAATAGTTCCAATAGATCCAATAGTTTTGTTTACAAGATGAAGTTTGAAGGCGACACCAGTGACCAGACAAAGCCGATCAAGGAGGGGACGGGGGGGGGGGAAGCCGCAGCGGAGCAGCTACGTAGACAGCGGGCACTTCAACTACGTAAAAGAAAATGCTGCACATGCGCAGAAATGTCCGTATTTTTTTGCTTGGGCAAAATTGGGATACAGAAACTCCATATTCGTAACCACTTCGAATCTTTTATCCATCACCTATTGTAGTTATAGCATTTCAACACTAGATGTCACTATAGCTTTTGCACCAGGGCACGTAGTGTGAGGAAAATATCTGAGCGCATTTATGATGGACTGCTCATGGCAGGGTTAATGGGGAATAGAACATAGGTCTATCAGGCTTTGACCTTTATTTTGTGGGCATCTCCTGTGGGAAACAATAGGCAGGCTATGAATGTACACATGCCTTCATGTGGCCACAGACGTCCATGAAAAACAGCATAACAAGCACGCCCTTAGAGGTCCCTTAAATTATTCCCAGGGGGCAACATTGTCTCGGAACTTCCGCATTAGGGACAGTTCGAAATTTACTGGGGGGGGGGGGGTTGGTACATGATAGTGGAGGGTTGTCTAACTTTTTAATTTTTTGCTTTGGGCAGGGTTTTGTGATTTTTTTTTATAGGGCACAGAGGAGGGTAGTGCATTTTTTCGATGGTTTACATTTTCCCATTCTGCAGGTATTACTATATAATTTCTGACATATTTCCTCATCTGCTGCTTGTGAATCGCAAACAGTAAAAGGGCAAAATGCAGCTGTAGCGTTCCTTTCTAATTGTGTCGCTGCAAAACTAATTTTGTAGATACTTCATGTTGATTTGGACATTACATTGATGGGACATTGCAATTCAATAGATGCTAGTAGGCAACCTGAAGTAAACACTTTTTTGTAAAACATTTTTGTTGTTGTATTTTACCCCCCTTTTTTGATCTTGTCTCATCGCTGCAAAGGTCAGTCAGGTTTCAAGACTGGTCATTCAACTGAGACTGCTCTTCTCTGTGTCACAGAGGCTCTCCGCACTGCTAAAGATAACTCTCTCTCCTCTGCTCTTGTCCTTCTAGACCTGTCTGCTGCCTTTGATACTGTGAACCATCAGATCCTCCTCTCCACCCTCTCCGAGTTGGGCATCTCCGGCGCTGCTCACTCTTGGATTGCGTCCTACCTGACAGGTCGCTCCTACCAGGTGGCGTGGCGAGAATCTGTCTCCGCACCACGTGCTCTCACCACTGGTGTCCCCAAGGGCTCAGTTCTAGGCCCTCTCCTATTCTCTCTATACACCAAGTCACGTGGCTCTGTCATATCCTCACATGGTCTCTCCTATCATTGCTACGCAGACGACACACAATTAATTTTCTCCTTTCCCCCTTCTGATAACCAGGTGGCGAATCGCATCTCTGCATGTCTGGCAGACATATCAGTGTGGAGGTCGGATCACCACCTCAAGCTGAACCTCGGCAAGACGGAGCTTCTCTTCCTCCCGGGGAAGGACTGCCCGCTCCATGATCTCGCCATCACGGTTGACAACTCCATTGTGTCCTCCTCCCAGAGTGAAAAGAACCTTGGCGTGACCCTGGACAACACCCTGTCGTTCTCCGCTAACATCAAAGCGGTGACCCGATCCTGCAGGTTCATGCTCTACAACATTCGCAGAGTACGACCCTACCTTACACAGAAAGCGGCACAGGTCCTAGTCCAGGCACTTGTCATCTCCCGTCTGGATTACTGCAACTCACTGTTGGCTGGGCTCCCTGCTTGTGCCATTAAACTCCTACAACTTATCCAGAACGCTGCAGCCCGTCTGATGTTCAACCTTCCCAAGTTCTCTCATGTCACCCCGCTCCTCCGCACACTCCACTGGCTTCCAGGTGAGGATCGCATCTACTACAAGACCATGGTGCTTGCCTACGGAGCTGTGAGGGGAACGGCACCTCCTTACCGTCAGGCTCTGATCAGACCCTACACCCAAACGAGGGCACTACGTTCATCCACCTCTGGCCTGCTAGCCCCCCTACCTCTACGGAAGCACAGTTCCCGCTCAGCCCGGTCAAAGCTATTCGCTGCTCTGGCACCCCAATGGTGGAACAAGCTCCCCCACGACGCCAGGACAGCAGAGTCACTGACCACCTTCCGGAGACACTTGAAACCCTACCTCTTTAAGGAATACCTGGAACAGTATAAAAGTAATCCTTCTTCCCCCAACCCCCATAAAAAAAAAAGTGGTTTTCCCACTGGCTATCATAAGTTGAATGCACCAATTTGTAAGTCGCTCTGGATAAATGACGTCTGCTAAATGACTTAAATGTAAATGTAGAGCGGTGAACGTACGTACATACCCCAACCAGAAGCCATGGATTACAGGCAACATCCGCACTGAGCTAAAGGGTAGAGCTGCTGCTTTCAAGGAACGGGACTCTAACCCGGACGCTTATAAGAAATCCCGCTATGACCTCCGACAAACCATCAAACAGGCAAAGAGTCAATACAGGTCTAAGATTGAATCATACTACACTGGCTCTGACGCTCGTCGGATGTGGCAGGGCTTGAAAACTATTACAGACTACAAAAGGGAAGCACAGCCGCGAGCTGCCCAGTGACACGAGCCTACCAGACACTTCTATGCTCGCTTTGAGGCAAGCAACACTGAAGCACGCATGAGAGCATCAGCTGTTCCGGATGACTATGTGATCGCGCTCTCTGTAGCCGATGTGAGTAAGACTTTTAAGCAGGTCAACATTCACAAGGCCGCAGGGCCAGACGGATTACCAGGGAGCGTACTCCGAGCATGCGCTGACCAAGTGTCTTCACTGACATTTTCAACATGTCCCTGTCTGAATCTGTAATACCAACATGTTTCAAGCAGACCACCATAGTCCCTGTGCCCAAGAACACTAAGATAACCTGCCTAAATGACTACTGACCTGTAGCACTCACGTCTACAGCCATGAAGTGCTTTGAAAGGCTGGTCATGGCTCACATCAACACCATTATCCCAGAAACCCTAGACCCACTCCTTTTTGCATACCGCCCCAACAGATCCACAGATGATGCAATATCTATTGCACTCCACACTGCCCTTTCTCACCTGGACAAGAGGAACACCTACGTGAGAATGCTATTCATTGACTACAGCTCAACACCATAGTGCCCTCAAAGCTCATCACTAAGCTAAGGACCCTGGGACTAAACACCTCCCTCTGCAACTGGATCCTGGACTTCCTGACGGGCCGCCCCCAGGTGGTAAGGGTAGGTAACAACACATCTGCCACGCTGATCCTCAACACAGGGGCCCCTCAGGGGTGCGTGCTCAGTCCCCTCCTGTACTCCCTGTTCACCCATGACTGCATGGCCATGCACGACTCCAACACCATCATTAAGTTTGCCGACGACACAACAGTGGTAGGCCTGATCACCGACAACGATGAGACAGCCTATAGGGAGGAGGTCAGAGACCTGGCCATGTGGTGCCAGGATAACAACCTCTCCCTCAACGCGATCAAGACAAAGGAGATGATTGTGGACTACAGGAAAATAATAGGACTGAGCACGCCCCCATTCTCATCGACAGGGCTGTAGTGGAACAGGTTGAGAGCTTCAAGTTCCTTGGTGTCCATATCACCAACAAACTATCATGGTCCAAACACACCAAGACAGTCGTGAAGAGGGCACGACAAAGCCTATTCCCCCTCAGGAGACTGAAAAGATTTGGCATGGGTCCTCGGATCCTCAAAAAGTTATACAGCTGCACCATCGAGAGCATCCTGACTGGTTGCGGCACTGCCAGGTATGGCAACTGCTCGGCCTCCGACCGCAAGGCACTACAGAGGGTAGTGTGTACGGCCCAGTACATCACTGGGGCCAAACGTCCTGCCATCCAGGACCTCTATACCAGGCGGTGTCAGAGGAAGGCCCTAAAAATGGTCAAAGACTCCAGCCACCCTAGTCATAGACTGTTCTCTATGCTACCGCACGGCAAGTGGTACCGGAGTGCCAAGTCTAGGTCCAAAATACTTCTTAACAGCTTCTACCCCCAAGCCATAAGACTCCTGAACAGCTAATCATGGCTACCCGGACTATTTGCATTGTGCCCCCCCCACCCCCCCCATTTACGCTGCTGCTACTCTGTTTATTATCTATGCATAGTCACTTTAACTCTACCCACATGTACATATTACCTCAATTACCTCGACTAACGTGTGCCCCCGCACATTGACTCTGTACCGGTACCCCCTGTATATAGCCTCCCTACTGTTATTTTATTTTACTGCTGCTCTTTAATTATTTTATTTTTTATTTAATCTATTTTTTACTTAACACTTATTTTTCTTAAAACTGCATTGTTGGTTAAGAGATTGTAAAGTGAGCATTTCACTGTAAGGTCTACACCAGTTGTATTCGGCGCATGTGGTAAATACAATTTGATTCGACTTGAACACCGTTCAACTGGCGACTGGTGTCAGCCTGCAGGCGCCCGGCCCGCCACAAGGAGTCGCTAGAGCGCGATGAGCCAAGTAAAGCCCCACACCGGCCAAACCTTCCCCTAACCCGGACGACGCTGGGCCAATTGTGCGCCGTCCTACGGGACACCCGGCCGGCCCGGGAATGAACCCAGGTCTGTAGATCTGTAGGTCTAGTGACCCTGCGCCACTCGGGACACTTCTAAAGGTAAGATACAGTATATAGCCTATCGATGCATGCTGAAACAGTCATTTTCAACGTTTCCCCCCAAAAAACCTTCCCAATTAAATGTCGACTGCAAAGTAGGCTTACCTGGCAGAATTATATTACATTTTACATTTTACATTTTAGTCATTTAGCAGACGCTCTTATCCAGAGCGACTTACAGTTAGTGAATACATTTTTTTTTAAATACTGGCCCCCCGTGGGAATCGAACCCACAACCCTGGCGTTGCAAACGCCATGCTCTATCAACTGAGCTACATCCCTGCCGGCCATTCCCTCCCCTACCCTGGACAACGCTGGGCCAATTGTGCGCCGCCCATGAGTCTCCCGGTCGCGGCCGGCTGCGACAGAGCCTGGATTCGAACCAGGATCTCTAGTGGCACAGCTAGCACTGCGATGCAGTGTCTTAGACCACTGCGCCACTCATGATGATTTGTGTCAAATCGGGTGCACATTTGTTTTACATACTCTGCCAACACATGTGCAGTGCAGAAACCTGACAGAAACGCCGTTAGCCTAACACAAATGGACTAAAACTCGGCTGGGACATGCTCTCAACGGTGCTCTTCAACACCTGACACCAATATAGTGAATTAGCTGGGACTCAAACCCTGGTCCCTGTGACTGTCATTCCAAAACCATTATACTGTCAAAAGCCTCGCTATATGAACCATGACGAGGGCGGCAGGTAGCGTAGCGGGTAAGAGCTTTGGGCTTTGTAACTTAAAAGGTCGCTGGTTCTAATCCCCGAGCCGACTACGTGAAAAATCTGTCGATGTGCCCTTAAAGCAAGGCACTTTAGCCTAATTGCTCCTGCAAGTCGCTCTGGATAACAGCGTCTGCTAAAAATGTAAAATGTAATGACGCTATTCCTACCAAGTGGGTTAACCCTATTGGCACGATGCATAGGGTGTTTTGCCTTTCACGCCAGTGACCCGGTTTCACTTCCTTGTCCTCCCGTTTGCTACATTAGAAGGGGGTAGTGCTAGCAAACCTCGCTACATGAGCCATGTTACAATTCCCACCAAGTGGGTTAACCCTATTATCATGATGCGTAGGGTGTTAAGTCTTTCACGCCAGCGACCCGAGTTGTATTCCACTGTTTGCTACACAACCAAAAGGCTAACATCTCCTGGGGAGGTCGCTAGGTGTTGTCCAAAAGGCTAACATCTCCTGGGGAGGTCGCTAGGTGTTGTCCAAAAGGCTAACATCTCCTGGGGAGGTCACTAGGTGTTGTCCAAAAGGCTAACATCTCCTGGGGAGGTCGCTAGGTGTTGTCCATAAGGCTAACATCTCCTGGGGAGGTCGCTAGGTGTTGTTTAGTATTATTTTTACAACTTTAAAATTAGATTATTTTTTATCACGATAATGCATATTTTTTTTTTGCTGGCTCACCTCACTTTTCAAAAACATAAATCTGTTATGTAGTTAATTACATTTTGTTTGGACTTAGGGAATATTACTTAATATGTTGTGAAATCTGTTTGTGAAGGTATTGTCATGTTTTAAAATATGTATAACTGCCTTTAATTTTGCTGGACCCCAGGAAGAGTAGCTGATGCCGAAGGAACAGGAACTAATGATCCTACCTTTTGCATTATTGTTTGAGCACAATTCTACTCTAGGCTGTAAACTGCTTTGAAAATGTAACTTGAATAATGGAGCAAAAGCTTATTTGTTATTTGAATGTTTTCAGTCCATTCAGTCCATTCGGATCAGTTGTGAGTGACTCTCCACAGATTATAAGGAAGGCAGGCCACAGTACAGGACTGTCTGGTTGTATTTTTACTTCTGATGCGCTGTCTGTTGTCATCATTGTCAGCAAGTCGTCCTATAGAGTGTTGCTCACAGCAGGCCCAGTTATTCAGGAAAAGCTTCATGCAATTGCCGATGCTCCAGATACTCAACTAGTCTCAAGAAGGCCAGTTTTATTGCTTCTTTAAAATCAGCACAACAGTTTTCAGCTGTGCGAACATAATTGCAAAAGGGTTTTCTAGTGATCAATTAGCCTTTTAAAATGATAAACTTGGATTATCAAACACAACGTGCCATTGGAACACAGGACTGATGGTTGCTGATAATGGGCCTCTGTACGCCTATGTAGATATTCCATTAAAAAAAATAAAAAAAATCAGCAGTTTCCAGCTACAATAACCATTTACAACATGAACAATGTCTACACTGTATATCTGATCAATTTGATGTTATTTTAAATGGACAAAAAAAATGCTTTTCAATTGAAAACAAGGACATTTCTAAGTGACCCCAAACTTTTGAACGGTAGTATTCAGTGGGGGAAAAAATGTATTTAGTCAGCCACCAATTGTGCAAGTTCTCCCACTTAAAAAGATGAGAGAGGCCTGTAATTTTCATCATAGGTACACGTCAACTATGACAGACAAAATGAGAAAAAAAATCCAGAAAATCACATTGTAGGATTTTTAATGAATTTATTTGCAAATTATGGTGGAAAATAAGTATTTGGTCAATAACAAAAGTTCCTCAATACTTTGTTATATACTCTTTGTTGGCAATGACACAGGTCAAACGTTTTCACAAGGTTTTCACACACTGTTGCTGGTATTTTGGCCCATTCCTCCATGCAGATCTCCTCTAGAGCAGTGATGTTTTGGGGCTGTCGCTGGGCAACACGGACTTTCAGCTCCCTCCAAAGATTTTCTATTGGGTTCAGGTCTGGAGACTGGCTAGGCCACTCCAGGACCTTGAGATGCTTCTTACGGAGCCACTCCTTAGTTGCCCTGGCTGTGTGTTTCGGGTCGTTGTCATGCTGGAAGACCCAGCCACGACCCATCTTCAATGCTCTTACTGAGGGAAGGTTGTTGGCCAAGATCTCGCGATACATGGCCCCATCCATCCTCCCCTCAATACGGTGCAGTCGTCCTGTCCCCTTTGCAGAAAATCATCCCCACCTCCATGCTTCACGGTTGGGATGGTGTTCTTGGGGTTGTACTCATCCTTCTTCCTCCAAACACAGCGAGTGGAGTTTAGACCAAAAAGCTCTATTTTTGTCTCATCAGACCACATGACCTTCTCCCATTCCTCCTCTGGATCATCCAGATGGTCATTGGCAAACTTCAGACGGGCCTGGACATGTGCTGGCTTGAGCAGGGAGACCTTGGATGCGCTGCAGGATTTTAATCCATGACGGCGTAGTGTGTTACTAATGGTTTTCTTTGAGACTGTGGTCCCAGCTCTCTTCAGGTCATTGACCAGATTTTAGATTTAGATTTTAGTCATTTAGCAGACGCTCTTATCCAGAGCGACTTACAGGAGCAATTAGGGTTAAGTGCCTTGCTCAAGGGCACATCGACAGATTTTTCACCTAGTCGGCTCGGGGATTAGAACCAGCGACCTTTCGGTTACTGGCACAACGCTCTTAACCACTAAGCTACCTGCCGCCCCAGGTCCTGCTGTGTAGTTCTGGGCTGATCCCTCACCTTCCTCATGATCACTGATGCCCCACGAGGTGATATCTTGCATGGAGCCCCAGACCGAGGGTGATTGACCGTCATCTTGAACTTCTTCTATTTTCTAATAATTGCGCCAACAGTTGTTGCCTTCTCACCAAGCTGCTTGCCTATTGTCCTGTAGCCCATCCCAGCCTTGTGCAGGTCTACAATTTTATCCCTGATGTCCTTACACAGCTCTCTGGTCTTGGCCATTGTGGAGAGGTTGGAGTCTGTTTGATTGAGTGTGTGGACAGGTGTTTTTTATACAGGTAACGAGTTCAAACAGGTGCAGTTAATACAGGTAATGAGTGGAGAACAGGAGGGCTTCTTAAAGAAAAACTAACAGGTCTGTGAGAGCCGGAATTCTTACTGATTGGTAGGTGATCAAATACTTATATCATGCAATAAAATGCAAATTAATTACTTAAAAATCATACAATGTGATTTTCTGGATTTTTGTTTTAGATTCTGTCTCTCACAGTTGAAGTGTACCTATGATAAGAATTACAGACCTCTACATGCTTTGTAAGTAGGAAAACCTGCAAAATCGGCAGTGTATCAAATACTTGTTCTCCCCACTGTATATTTATGTTTATTTATTTTCCTTTTTGTACTTTAACTATTTGCACATTGTTACAACACTGTATATAGACATAATATGACATTTGAAATGTCTTTATTCATTTGGAACTTCTGAGTGTAATGTTTACTGTTAATATTTATTTATTTGTGACAGTACATTTTTATTGTTTATTTCACTTTTGTTTACTATCTATTTCACTTGCTTTGGCAATGTTAACATACGTTTCCCATGTCAATAAAGCCCTTAAATTGAGAGAGAGAGAGAGAGAGAGAGAGAGAGAGAGAGAGAGAGAGAGAGAGAGAGAGAGAGGCCAACAATTAACTTCCAGTAATTAAGAATCTAATCAAGCTTGCTACTAATAACCTGTGTGTTTGTGTGTGTCGGTTCTACGGTTTTTCATTTACGTCAGTCACTTTCAGTCAGCTTTGTGAAAGAGTCCACCGTCGACTGTTTGTCATATAGTTCGTTCCCAGACATCATCAGCCATCAATGATGTCCATGATGCATTTTATAAACTAAGTGCTTTTCCATCAAAGGCCATCTCAACCCCCCCCTCCCCCCCACTACACCGTCCTCTACAGTATCTAGGTTTAGTAATGGTCCTTGGTAAGACTTCTCTGTTGCCCTGGCAACTGTTGCTATACAGACTTGCTGTAGCGAATGAGGCTCTGAGTTGAATTAGGATTTATCTAAAGTCCAGTCCACTCAGAGAGCACCACATACACACACAGTGCATGAGGACATGAACAATCACTGGCCGAGAGAGCTAGCAACCTCTCCCTCGCATTACACAACATTTACATTTTAGTCATTTAGCAGACGCTCTTATCCAGAGCGACTTACAGTTAGTGCATACATTTTTCATACTGGTCCCCAGTACACCCATCCTGGAACAGACAGACAAAAGGGAGGGATTTAGCCTGGCATCTGGGTTCAGCACAGTTTTCAGATCATTTAACGGGAACTGAAGGACAGGGTTGTATTTCTATATTATACTATCAGTGTTTCTATAGTTCCAGGCAGTACAGTTGAATACTAAAACCAAATCACTGACAATATACTGTATCTCTACAGTGGTTTGCAAAAGTATTCACCCCCCCTTGGCATTTTTCCTATTTTGTTGCCTTACAACCTGGAATTAAAATAGATTTTTGGGGGGTTTGCATCATTTGATTTACACAACATGCCTACCACTTTGAAAATGCGAAATATTTTTTTGGGGTGAAACAAACAAGAAATAAGACAAAAAAACAGAAAACCTGAGCGTGCATAACTATTCACCCCCCCAAAGTAAATTCACCCCAAAGTCAATACTTTGTAGAGCCACCTTTTGCAGCAATTACAGCTGCAAGTCTCTTGGGGTATGTCTCTATAAGCTTGGAACATCTAGCCACTGGGATGTTTGCCCATTCTTCAAGGCAAAACTGCTCCAGCTCCTTCAAGTTGGATGGGTTCTGTTGGTGTACAGCAATCTTTAAGTCATACCACAGATTCTCAATTGGATTGAGGTCTGGGCTTTGACGAGGCCATTCCAAGACATTTAAATGTTTCCCCTTAAACCACTCGAGTGTTGCTTTAGCAGTATGCTTAGGGTCATTGTCCTGCTGGAAGGAGAACCTCCGTCCCAGTCTCAAATCTCTGGAAGACTGAAACAGGTTTCCCTCCAGAATTTCCCTGTATTTAGCGCCATCCATCATTCCTTCAATTCTGACCAGTTACCCAGTCCCTGCCGATGAAAAACATCCCCACAGCATGATGCTGCCACCACCATGCTTCACTGTGGGGATGGTGTTCTCGGGGTGATGAGAGGTGTTGGGTTTGCGCCAGACATAGCGTTTTCCTTGACGGCCAAAAAGCTAAATGTTAGTCTCATCTGACCAGATTACCTTCTTCCATATGTTTGGGGAGTCTCCCACATGGCTTTTGGCGAACACCAAAAGCCATTGCTTATTTATTTCTTTAAGTAATGGCTTTTTTCTGCCCACTCTTCCGTAAAGCCCAGCTCTGTGGAGTGTACGGCTTAAAGTGGTCCTATGGACAGATACTCCAATCTCCGCTGTGGAGCTTTGCAGCTCCTTCAGGGTTATCTTTGGTCTCTTTGTTGCCTCTCTGATTAATGCCCTCCTTGCCTGGTCCGTGAGTTTTGGTGGGCAGCCCTCTCTTGGCAGGTTTGTTGTGGAGCCATATTCTTTCCATTTTTTAATAATGGATTTAATGGTGCTCCGTGGGATGTTCAAAGTTTCTGATATTTTTTTGTAACCCAACCCTGATCTGTACTTCTCCACAACTTTGTCCCTGACCTGTTTGGAGAGCTCCTTGGTCTTCATGGTGCCGCTTGCTTGGTGGTGCCCCTTGCTTAGTGGTGTTGCAGACTCTGGGGCCTTTCAGAACAGGTGTATATATATACTGAGATCATGTGACACTTAGATTGCACACAGGTGGACTTTATTTAACTAATTATGTGACTTCTGAAGGTAATTGGTTGCACCAGATCTTATTTAGGGGCTTCATAGCAAAGGGGGTGAATACATATGCACGCACCACTTTTCCGTTATTCATCTTTTAGAAGTTTTTGAAACAAGTTATTTTCTTCTCTCTGGACATTTGGCTTTCAGTCCCAAATGGCAACATATTCTATATGTTGTAGTGAAAAGGTCTCTCTCTCTCACACACACACACACCAACAAGAAGAGGTAGAGCCATTTAAAACAGTACTGATGTTTGGTCCAAATCTGCTCAAAGTTAAACAAGCAACACAGAGAAACTAATTTCACCAAATTAAACCGTTCCAGAGTAAAGTTTCCCCTCAGATCCAGGGTCAGCTTCCCCTCCCCTAATCCCAACATTAACTATTAGTGGGGAAATGCAAAACTGAGCCAAGAGCAGTGTCTATGGTAACCTCACCCTTCTCCAATAAAAATCCACCACATCCATATTTTAGAAAAGTCAACATATCTTTATTCAACAATCTCTCCCTTCCCCCAACAATATCTCGGCACAATTATTTCCTCTTTTCATATAAAAAACCATTATGTACATTTCTTTATATGTACATTCATATTTTACACTATATCACAAACGCTATTGCTGAGTCCCAAATGGCAACCCTCGTTCCCTAATGTAGCGCACTTACCTTCAACCAGTCTTACAGGTCCCCCTATGGGCTCTGGTCTAAAGTAGTGCACTACATAGGGAATAGGGTACCATCTGGGAGACAAGATGAAGTCTCATCTCAGTCAATGTACAGTATTCAGTGGGTGCAGGAGGTTTTCCTGGGTAGGTCAATGAAGGGAAAACTCTGCACCTCCATCCTGTATATGGATCCGGCATGTATCAGACTGGCAGGAGAGAGTGAGTCTGAAATGGCACCCTATTCCCTAGGTCTCTGGCCAAAACTAGTGCACTACTACACACGTGTACATTGACTGGTCATGTAGAGGTCTGGTCAAAAGTAGTGCACTATATAGGGAATAGGGTGCCATTCTCTGGTCTAAAGTAGTGCACTATATAGGGAATAGGGTGCCATTCTCTGGTCTAAAGTAGTGCACTATATAGGGAATAGGGTGCCATTCTCTGGTCTAAAGTAGTGCACTATATAGGGAATAGGGTGTCATTCTCTGGTCTAAAGTAGTGCACTATATAGGGAATAGGGTGCCCTTTGGGACACATCCATAGAGTCCAGTGTCTCTCCAGTCCAATAGACGGTCTCAGTCCCTTTAGTCACTTCCGACCATCATGCTGATCAGATGGGGTCGGCTGAAGACCGAACAGATCTGGTCTCAGACCTGTGGTCACTTCAGACCATCATGCTGATCAGATGGGTCGGCTGAAGACCGAACAGATCTGGTCTGAGACCTGTGGTCACTTCAGACCATCATGCTGATCAGATGGGTCGGCTGAAGACCGAACAGATCTGGTCTGAGACCTGTGGTCACTTCCGACCATCATGCTGATCAGATGGGTTGGCTGAAGACCGAACAGATCTGGTCTGAGACCTGTGGTCACTTCAGACCATCATGCTGATCAGAGGGGTCGGCTGAAGACCGAACAGATCTGGTCTCAGACCTGTGGTCACTTCCGACCATCATGCTGATCAGAGGGGTCGGCTGAAGACCGAACAGATCTGGGAACAGTGTTTGTCTCTCTAGATCTGTAATCTGCCTCATATCCAGTCTATACATCCTGCAGTAGTCTGGGTGGAGTTACAGAAGCCACACTCAGTTTAGGCCTTTGGGTTGTCGGTCGGCCGGTCGGTCGGTTAGCTGGTCGGCCAGCCAGACGAGTCAGTCGGTTGGCCAGTGAGTCCTCTCGTGGTTTCTTCCAGTCACAGAAAGTTGATCTTGTGTACCATCTCTTCACTGGTCAGTATCAGCGTAGCAGTGTTTTAGGTCAGAAAGAAAAGATGGGGGTTTGGTTACCCAGGGTTGTGGTGAGGATAAGGAAGGGGGGACATTTTGGAGTCATCTCCAGATAAAGTGGCACTCAGTCCTTCCATAGGGGGACATCTTACGTTGTCCTCGGTCATAATTCCTCCTCCTCACCCCCTTTCCTCATCATCACAAGTTTTCAGTTCCCGTATGAAGATATTGGGTCCCTCTTTGATTACCTCACATCCTTATCGAATGACATCGCATCCTCTCCTGATGACATCACTTGTGGTTGTCAGTGAGGTCAAAGTCCAGCACCATGAGTTTAGTCTCCTCTGTCCCGTTCCTGCTGCCAACGGCTGCTACCAGTCTGGTGTTAGACACCCTGGAGAGAGGAGAGAGAGAGGGTTAGTGTTACCAGTCTGGTGTTAGACACCCTGGAGAGAGGAGAGAGAGAGGGTTAGTGTTACCAGTCTGGTGTTAGACACCCTGGAGAGAGGAGAGAGAGAGGGTTAGTGTTACCAGTCTGGTGTTAGACACCCTGGAGAGAGGAGAGAGAGAGGGTTAGTGTTACCAGTCTGGTGTTAGACACCCTGGAGAGAGGAGAGAGAGAGGGTTAGTGTTACCAGTCTGGTGTTAGACACCCTGGAGAGAGGAGAGAGAGAGGGTTAGTGTTACCAGTCTGGTGTTAGACGCCCTGGAGAGAGGAGAGAGAGAGGGTTAGTGTTACCAGTCTGGTGTTAGACACCCTGGAGAGAGGAGAGAGAGAGGGTTAGTGTTACCAGTCTGGTGTTAGACACCCTGGAGAGAGGAGAGAGAGAGGGTTAGTGTTACCAGTCTGGTGTTAGACACCCTGGAGAGAGGAGAGAGAGAGGGTTAGTGTTACCAGTCTGGTGTTAGACACCCTGGAGAGAGGAGAGAGAGAGGGTTAGTGTTACCAGTCTGGTGTTAGACACCCTGGAGAGAGGAGAGAGAGAGGGTTAGTGTTACCAGTCTGGTGTTAGACACCCTGGAGAGAGGAGAGAGAGAGGGTTAGTGTTACCAGTCTAGTGTTAGACGCCCTGGAGAGAGGAGAGAGAGAGGGTTAGTGTTACCAGTCTGGTGTTAGACACCCTGGAGAGAGGAGAGAGAGGGTTAGTGTTACCAGTCTGGTGTTAGACACCCTGGAGAGAGGAGAGAGAGGGTTAGTGTTACCAGTCTGGTGTTAGACGCCCTGGAGAGAGGAGAGAGAGGGTTAGTGTTACCAGTCTGGTGTTAGACACCCTGGAGAGAGGAGAGAGAGAGGGTTAGTGTTACCAGTCTGGTGTTAGACACCCTGGAGAGAGGAGAGAGAGAGGGTTAGTGTTACCAGTCTGGTGTTAGACACCCTGGAGAGAGGAGAGAGAGAGGGTTAGTGTTACCAGTCTGGTGTTAGACACCCTGGAGAGAGGAGAGAGAGAGGGTTAGTGTTACCAGTCTGGTGTTAGACACTCTGGAGAGAGGAGAGAGGGTTAGTGTTACCAGTCTGGTGTTAGACACCCTGGAGAGAGGAGAGAGAGAGGGTTAGTGTTACCAGTCTGGTGTTAGACACTCTGGAGAGAGGAGAGAGGGTTAGTGTTACCAGTCTGGTGTTAGACACCCTGGAGAGAGGGTTAGTGTTACCAGTCTGGTGTTAGACACCCTGGAGAGAGGAGAGAGAGAGGGTTAGTGTTACCAGTCTGGTGTTAGACACCCTGGAGAGAGGAGAGAGAGAGGGTTAGTGTTACCAGTCTGGTGTTAGACACCCTGGAGAGAGGAGAGAGAGAGGGTTAGTGTTACCAGTCTGGTGTTAGACACCCTGGAGAGAGGAGAGAGAGAGGGTTAGTGTTACCAGTCTGGTGTTAGACACCCTGGAGAGAGGAGAGAGAGAGGGTTAGTGTTACCAGTCTGGTGTTAGACACCCTGGAGAGAGGAGAGAGAGAGGGTTAGTGTTACCAGTCTGGTGTTAGACACCCTGGAGAGAGGAGAGAGAGAGGGTTAGTGTTACCAGTCTGGTGTTAGACACCCTGGAGAGAGGAGAGAGAGAGGGTTAGTGTTACCAGTCTGGTGTTAGACACCCTGGAGAGAGGAGAGAGAGAGGGTTAGTGTTACCAGTCTGGTGTTAGACACCCTGGAGAGAGGAGAGAGAGGGTTAGTGTTACCAGTCTGGTGTTAGACACCCTGGAGAGAGGAGAGAGAGAGGGTTAATGTTACCAGTCTGGTGTTAGACACCCTGGAGAGAGGAGAGAGGGGGTTAGTGTTACCAGTCTGGTGTTAGACGCCCTGGAGAGAGGAGAGAGGGAGGGTTAGTTTTCTAACGTTTATGAAACATTGTTGGGAAGTGACGTGATGCCTTCTGTGTCATTCAGCGTTGTTTAACGGGAGTGACGAGTGTGTTGATATATAACGGTAATATTATCAAAATTCCGCTTTCAAATGGCATCATCCTGTCTGATTCAGTGGAATATGCCATCACGTTATTGAAAAGGGATTGTGTCAGGCTGAAATGACATCAAACGTTTTATCAATGCAACATTTTGACGTACAGTCAACATTCACCGTGGTTGGTCTGAAACCCGCTGTAGAGTTCACAGCTGGCGACACCTCATCCTGATTGGTTATTTCCCATCATTTGCAACAATGTCAATGAGCGTCAACACAGTCTTTCCTCTACCGGTACCTCCCAACTGTCATGAGTTGAGTTTACTCCTGGCTCTGTTTGTCTGAGCAGTGTCTTAAAATCATCCTAAAACCTTCCCGGAGCTGTTTGACAGGATTCCTTTTCTGAGACGCTTCGTGGATCCGTTTTGCCAATTCGACTATAATGAATGGCTAAGGGGTGGCTAAGGGGTGGCTAAGGGGTGGCTAAGGGGACCTGATCCTAGATCAACAGTCCTACTCGCTTTGTGAATATGTCCTGGTTGTTTACCTGATCCCCCCCCCCCCCCACAGCCTCCACTCTGCAGGGTCACCAGGTCTCTGAGCCACTCCCCCGCGCGTCTCATTTCTTTACCTGATCCCCCCCCCCCCACAGCCTCCACTCTGCAGGGTCACCAGGTCTCTGAGCCACTCCCCCGTGCGTCTCATTTCTTTACCTGATCCTCCAGACCACTCCCCCGGATCCTCCACTCTGCAGAGCCACCAGGTCTCTGAGCCACTCCCCCGTCGCCAGGCTCCACAGCTTCACTGTACCGTCATCTGATGACGAGACCACCAGGGAGCGAGAGAACTGGAGACAGGTTACTGCTGACTGGTGCTTATGGGGACCTGGAGAGAGAGGAGGAGAGAGGAGAGAGGGGGAGAGAGGAGAGAGGGGGAGAGGGACAGAGAGGAGAGAGGAGGAGAGAGGAGGAGAGAGGGGGAGAGGGGGAGTGGGACAGAGAGGGAGCAGGAGAGAGTTAGTTATAGTAGGAGAACTGGAGACAGGTTAGTGCTGATTGGTATCTGGGAGGTATGATACATACAGGGCCTCCAGACAGTATTCACACCCCTTAACTTTTTCCACATTTTGTTGTGTTACAGCCTGAATTTAAAATGGATTAAATTGAGATGTTGTGTCACTGGTCTACACACAATACCCCATGATGTCAAAGTGGAATTATGTTTTTAGATTTTTTTCTCTCCAAATTAAATACAAAATGAAAAACTAAAAATGTCTTGAGTCAATAAGTATTCAACCCTTTTGTAATGGCAAGCCTAAATAAATTAAACAGACAGTCCCCAAAAACAAATCAAAAGGAAGTTTGTTCTGAAGTGTCTACTATATATATATATATATATATATAATTTTTTTAGTCATTTAGCAGACGCTCTTATCCAGAGCGACTTACAGTTAAGTGAGTGCATACATTTTTTCAGAATGGCCCCCCGTGGGAATTGAACCCACAACCCTGGCGTTGCAAACGCCACGCTCTACCAACTGAGCTACACAGGGCCTGAGAGATATAAGATCAAGAAACTCGTTTTATTTTATTTATTTAAATGTAGAACTCTGTTTCCATAGAGGGGTCATAATCGTTTTTAGGCCAAACCGTTCGGACGCTACAGACGTTTTCGTGAGAAGACCGATTTTCGGGATGTCACATGGTCTGACACACACCGCTCTAGCTCGGTCACCTTTCACCGCAGATGAGGAAGGGCGATATCGGCGGATGTGGTGGATTGAGACGCAGAAAAAACATCTCTCTAGCTTAAACAGGCAGATTTTGATGGGGATTTCTTTATTATGTCAATTAGATTTCCACGGGGACGCCGACATTGTAGGCCGAGGGCTGTGATAAGAGAAAACTGAACGTCCTCGACTAATGATTACACCCCAGATTAGCTAGATGACCTGCCCCTTTCAACAGTGTGCAAGGCGGTATTGAATGTGTCACTGTCTGTCACCTTAATTACAATTTGTCTTTCGACCTGTGTGCCTACGTTGTAAACTTTCCTTCATAGGCTAGGTTGTAGCAACCTCATGATGGGTACAGGGAACATTAGAGTATCATGTAGTAGCCTAAACCTATCGATGTTACATTGAACTGGGTGAATGGAATATGGATGACAGTCATCCAATATGCTGTAATAGAAATAAGGCCACGCTCATGAAAAATTAAAACCAGCCTCTCTAATATTGAATGGCACCAACCACCAATGAACCCCCCCACCCCCCTTTTCAAAATGGAAGAGACTATAAATCAGTAACATACTCCAAGCCATTAAAACAGAGAACCACACCCCTCTGAGAACCACACCCCTTTGAGAACCACATCCCTCTGAGAACCACACCCCTCTGAGAACCACACCCCTCTGAGAACGAACCACACCCCTCTGAGAACCACACCCCTCTGAGAACCACACCCCTCTGAGAACCACACCCCTCTGAGAACCACACCCCTCTGAGAGAGAACAAAACATACTTGTTCACCAAGACACACAGGAATGTTCCATTGTTTCTTTATTGTAAGGATGAATGGGGGACCACTAGAGGTGACCCAATTATACAGCTGACCTTGACACCCCCCCCCCACCCCCCTCATCTCCTCCAATGTTACTAATGAGACCGTCAGCTCTCAACCCCCCCTCATCTCCTCCACTGTTACTAATGAGACCATCAACCCCCCCCCCACCTTCAGCTCCATCAACTCACAAGTACCCCCCTACCCAAAACATCGCTCTAAACAAAGGTCTAGGTTTAAACCACAGACCTGTAGACTTGGACTAGATAGGACATTCCAGTCTAGTCAGAAGTGTATTTCAGCTTCATTCCAAACCGGTCCTTGGAGACACTGTCCTGTCCATGTGTGGAGACACTGTCCTGTCCATGTGTGGAGACACTGTCCTGTCCGTATATCCAAGACAGTAGAGTATCCTGCTGTATATACAGTGTGTATAATCTCACCTTGTAGTGTGTGGAGACACTGTCCAGTCCGTATATCCCACACCCTGACAGTAGAGTCCGCGTTGCCAGAGACCAGGATGTTGTTCTTTAGTTCCATACCACTGGTCAGTGATTGGTGGCCGGTCAGCGTGTGGACACACCCCCCCGTCTCGACGTCCCATACTCTGATGGAGGTGTCCAGAGATCCACTGACCACGTAGACACCGTCAAACTGGTGGAGAGGAGGAGGGTGGTTAATGTCAGAAGCACCAAATCCACATATAACTAAGACACAAGAACTGGGAAGTCTCTGTTCTAACGCCTACCTGTAGTGAATAGACTCTGTCAGTGTGTATATTCCTACCTGTAGTGAATAGACTCTGTCAGTGTGTATATTCCTACCTGTAGTGAATAGACTCTGTCAGTGTGTATATTCCTACCTGTAGTGAATAGACTCTGTCAGTGTGTATATTCCTACCTGTAGTGAATAGACTCTGTTAGTGTGTATATTCCTACCTGTAGTGAATAGACTCTGTCAGTGTGTATATTCCTACCTGTAGTGAATAGACTCTGTTAGTGTGTATATTCCTACCTGTAGTGAATAGACTCTGTTAGTGTGTATATTCCTACCTGTAGTGAATAGACTCTGTCAGTGTGTATATTCCTACCTGTAGTGAATAGACTCTGTCAGTGTGTGTATTCCTACCTGTAGTGAATAGACTCTGTCGGTGTGTCCCTGTAGTGTGTATATTCCTACCTGTAGTGAATAGACTCTGTTAGTGTGTATATTCCTACCTGTAGTGAATAGACTCTGTCAGTGTGTATATTCCTACCTGTAGTGAATAGACTCTGTCAGTGTGTGTATTCCTACCTGTAGTGAATAGACTCTGTTGGTGTGTATATTCCTACCTGTAGTGAATAGACTGTCAGTGTGTATATTCCTACCTGTAGTGAATAGACTCTGTCAGTGTGTATATTCCTACCTGTAGTGAATAGACTCTGTCAGTGTGTATATTCCTACCTGTAGTGAATAGACTCTGTCAGTGTGTATATTCCTACCTGTAGTGAATAGACTCTGTTGGTGTGTATATTCCTACCTGTAGTGAATAGACTCTGTCAGTGTGTATATTCCTACCTGTAGTGAATAGACTCTGTCAGTGTGTATATTCCTACCTGTAGTGAATAGACTCTGTCAGTGTGTATATTCCTACCTGTAGTGAATAGACTCTGTCAGTGTGTATATTCCTACCTGTAGTGAATAGACTCTGTTAGTGTGTATATTCCTACCTGTAGTGAATAGACTCTGTCAGTGTGTATATTCCTACCTGTAGTGAATAGACTCTGTCAGTGTGTATATTCCTACCTGTAGTGAATAGACTCTGTCAGTGTGTATATTCCTACCTGTAGTGAATAGACTCTGTTAGTGTGTATATTCCTACCTGTAGTGAATAGACTCTGTCAGTGTGTATATTCCTACCTGTAGTGAATAGACTCTGTCGGTGTGTATATTCCTACCTGTAGTGAATAGACTCTGTCAGTGTGTATATTCCTACCTGTAGTGAATAGACTCTGTCAGTGTGTATATTCCTACCTGTAGTGAATAGACTCTGTTAGTGTGTATATTCCTACCTGTAGTGAATAGACTCTGTCGGTGTGTATATTCCTACCTGTAGTGAATAGACTCTGTCAGTGTGTATATTCCTACCTGTAGTGAATAGACTCTGTTAGTGTGTCCCTGTAGTGTGTATATTCCTACCTGTAGTGAATAGACTCTGTCAGTGTGTATATTCCTACCTGTAGTGAATAGACTCTGTCAGTGTGTATATTCCTACCTGTAGTGAATAGACTGTCAGTGTGTATATTCCTACCTGTAGTGAATAGACTGTCAGTGTGTATATTCCTACCTGTAGTGAATAGACTCTGTTAGTGTGTCCCTGTAGTGTGTATATTCCTACCTGTAGTGAATAGACTCTGTCAGTGTGTATATTCCTACCTGTAGTGAATAGACTCTGTCAGTGTGTATATTCCTACCTGTAGTGAATAGACTGTCAGTGTGTATATTCCTACCTGTAGTGAATAGACTCTGTTAGTGTGTCCCTGTAGTGTGTATATTCCTACCTGTAGTGAATAGACTCTGTCAGTGTGTATATTCCTACCTGTAGTGAATAGACTCTGTTAGTGTGTATATTCCTACCTGTAGTGAATAGACTGTCAGTGTGTATATTCCTACCTGTAGTGAATAGACTCTGTTAGTGTGTCCCTGTAGTGTGTATATTCCTACCTGTAGTGAATAGACTCTGTCAGTGTGTATATTCCTACCTGTAGTGAATAGACTCTGTTAGTGTGTATATTCCTACCTGTAGTGAATAGACTCTGTCAGTGTGTATATTCCTACCTGTAGTGAATAGACTCTGTCAGTGTGTATATTCCTACCTGTAGTGAATAGACTCTGTTAGTGTGTCCCTGTAGTGTGTATATTCCTACCTGTAGTGAATAGACTCTGTCAGTGTGTATATTCCTACCTGTAGTGAATAGACTGTCAGTGTGTATATTCCTACCTGTAGTGAATAGACTCTGTTAGTGTGTCCCTGTAGTGTGTATATTCCTACCTGTAGTGAATAGACTCTGTCAGTGTGTATATTCCTACCTGTAGTGAATAGACTCTGTTAGTGTGTATATTCCTACCTGTAGTGAATAGACTGTCAGTGTGTATATTCCTACCTGTAGTGAATAGACTCTGTTAGTGTGTCCCTGTAGTGTGTATATTCCTACCTGTAGTGAATAGACTCTGTCAGTGTGTATATTCCTACCTGTAGTGAATAGACTCTGTTAGTGTGTATATTCCTACCTGTAGTGAATAGACTCTGTCAGTGTGTATATCCCTACCTGTAGTGAATAGACTCTGTCAGTGTGTATATTCCTACCTGTAGTGAATAGACTCTGTTAGTGTGTATATTCCTACCTGTAGTGAATAGACTCTGTCAGTGTGTATATTCCTACCTGTAGTGAATAGACTCTGTCAGTGTGTATATTCCTACCTGTAGTGAATAGACTGTCAGTGTGTATATTCCTACCTGTAGTGAATAGACTCTGTCAGTGTGTATATTCCTACCTGTAGTGAATAGACTCTGTTAGTGTGTCCCTGTAGTGTGTATATTCCTACCTGTAGTGAATAGACTCTGTCAGTGTGTATATTCCTACCTGTAGTGAATAGACTCTGTCAGTGTGTATATTCCTACCTGTAGTGAATAGACTCTGTCAGTGTGTATATTCCTACCTGTAGTGAATAGACTCTGTCAGTGTGTATATTCCTACCTGTAGTGAATAGACTCTGTCAGTGTGTATATTCCTACCTGTAGTGAATAGACTCTGTTAGTGTGTCCCTGTAGTGTGTATATTCCTACCTGTAGTGAATAGACTCTGTCAGTGTGTATATTCCTACCTGTAGTGAATAGACTCTGTTAGTGTGTATATTCCTACCTGTAGTGAATAGACTCTGTCAGTGTGTATATTCCTACCTGTAGTGAATAGACTCTGTTAGTGTGTATATTCCTACCTGTAGTGAATAGACTCTGTCAGTGTGTATATTCCTACCTGTAGTGAATAGACTCTGTCAGTGTGTATATTCCTACCTGTAGTGAATAGACTCTGTTAGTGTGTATATTCCTACCTGTAGTGAATAGACTCTGTCAGTGTGTATATTCCTACCTGTAGTGAATAGACTCTGTTAGTGTGTCCCTGCAGTGTGTATATTCCTACCTGTAGTGAATAGACTCTGTTGGTGTGTCCCTGTAGTGTGTGTAGACAGGTCTCTGTCTCAGGGTCCCAGACTTTGACCATGAAGTCGTATCCACCGCTGACCACCCTGCGCCCGTCGTACTGGACACACCGCACCGCCGCCACATGACCCGTTAGGACGTGGAGACACTCGCCAGACTCTACGTCCCACAGACGCAACGTAGCATCACGACTACCGCTCACCACCCTGGGGGGAGAGAGGGGAGAGGAGGGGGAGGGAGAGATGGAGATTAGATAGATAGAGATTAGATAGATAGAGATTAGATAGATAGAGATATGGAGAGATAGAGATTAGATAGAGAGAGATATGGAGATTAGATAGAGATTAGATAGAGAGATATAGAGCTTAGATAGATAGAGATATGGAGAGATAGAGATCAGATAGAGAGAGAGATGGAGAGATAGAGATTAGATAGAGATATTAGATAGAGAGAGCGAGATCGAGATTAGATAGAGATATTAGATAGAGAGAGCGAGATCGAGATAGAGATTAGATAGATAGAGATAGATAGAGAGAGAGAGATTAGATAGATAGAGATTAGATAGAGAGAGATATAGAGATTAGATGGATAGAGATTAGATAGAGATTAGAGAGAGAGAGAGAGAGAGATAGAGATTAGATAGATAGAGATATAGAGATATAGAGATAGAGATTAGATAGAGATATAGAGATTAGATAGAGATTAGATAGAGAGAGATAGAGATTAGATAGAGAGAGATAGAGATTAGATAGAGATTAGATAGATAGAGAGATATAGAGAGATATAGAGATTAGATAGAGATTAGATAGAGATTAGATAGAGATTAGATAGAGAGAGAGAGATTAGATAGAGAGATTACATAGATAGAGATGAGATAGATAGAGATTAGATAGAGAGAGAGATATAGAGATTAGATAGATAGAGAGAGAGATAGAGATTAGATAGATAGAGATTAGATAGATAGAGATATGGAGAGATTAGATAGAGATTAGAGAGATAGAGATTAGATAGAGAGATATGGAGAGATTAGATAGATAGAGGATAGATAGATAAAGAGAGATTAGATAGATAGAGGATAGATAGATAGATTAGATAGAGAGAGCGTTAGAGTGTGTGTGTAGAGAGTGATTGTATGCACATGTATCCGTGTGTGTCCGTCCAACTCACTGTTTGTCATGCAGGTGTATGCAGCGTACGGGAGAGGTGTGTGTTGGTTAACTCACTGTTTGTCATGCAGGTGTATGCAGCGTACGGTAGAGGTGTGTGTTGGTTAACTCACTGTTTGTCATGCAGGTGTATGCAGCGTACGGTAGAGGTGTGTCCGTACAGGGTGTAAACACACTCTCCACTCTCCGCGTCCCAAACCTTCAGAGTCCTGTCTGTCGACCCGCTGATCACCATGTTACCACTCATCTGACTGGACCACACCCCTCCTGTATGGCCAACTAACGTACGCAGACACTGGAGGGGGGAGGGAGAGAGGGGGGAGAGGGGGAGAGGGAGGGGGGGAGAGGGGGAGAGGGAGGGGGGGGGGAGGGGGGGGGGGGAGGGGGAGGGGGAGGGGGGGAGGAGAGAGGGGGGAGAGGAGAGGGGGAGGAGAGCGAGAGAGGGGGGAGAGGAGAGAGGGGGGAGAGGGGGAGGGGAAGAGAGAATTTAACAAAGCTCAGAGACACAGTGAGAAAACCCATTCTCCTTCAGCGTTAGGAACAGTTAGCAAGCAGACAGAACCATCAGGGAACAGTAGCATGTCTAAACTCCATCAGGGAACAGTAGGATGTCTAAACTCCATCAGGGAACAGTAGGATGTCTAAACTCCATCAGGGAACAGTAGGATGTCTAAACTCCATCAGGGAACAGTAGGATGTCTAAACTCCATCAGGGAACAGTAGGATGTCTAAACTCCATCAGGGAACAGTAGGATGTCTAAACTCCATCAGGGAACAGTAGGATGTCTAAACTCCAACAGGGAACAGTAGGATGTCTAAACTCCATCAGGGAACAGTAGGATGTCTAAACTCCATCATGGAACAGTAGGATGTCTAAACTCCATCAGGGAACAGTAGGATGTCTAAACTCCATCATGGAACAGTAGCATGTCTAAACTCCATCAGGGAACAGTAGGATGTCTAAACTCCATCAGGGAACAGTAGGATGTCTAAACTCCATCAGGGAACAGTAGGATGTCTAAACTCCATCAGGGAACAGTAGGATGTCTAAACTCCATCAGGGAACAGTAGGATGTCTAAACTCCATCAGGGAACAGTAGGATGTCTAAACTCCATCAGGGAACAGTAGGATGTCTAAACTCCATCAGGGAACAGTAGGATGTCTAAACTCCATCAGGGAACAGTAGGATGTCTAAACTCCATCAGGGAACAGTAGGATGTCTAAACTAATCTATATGATAGTGAAAGCTGTAATCTATATGAGAGTGAAAGCTGTAATCTATATAATAGTGAAAGCTGTAATCTATATGAGAGTGAAAGCTGTAATCTATATGAGAGTGAAAGCTGTAATCTATATGAGAGTGAAAGCTGTAATCTATATGAGAGTGAAAGCTGTAATCTATATGAGAGTGAAAGCTGTAATCTATATGAGAGTGAAAGCTGTAATCTATATGAGAGTGAAAGCTGTAATCTATATGATAGTGAAAGCTGTAATCTATATGATAGTGAAAGCTGTAATCTATATGATAGTGAAAGCTGTAATCTATATGATAGTGAAAGCTGTAATCTATATGATAGTGAAAGCTGTAATCTATATGATAGTGAAAGCTGTAATCTATATGATAGTGAAAGCTGTAATCTATATGATAGTGAAAGCTGTAATCTATATAATAGTGAAAGCTGTAATCTATATGATAGTGAAAGCTGTAATCTATATGATAGTGAAAGCTGTAATCTATATGAGAGTGAAAGCTGTAATCTATATGAGAGTGAAAGCTGTAATCTATATGATAGTGAAAGCTCTAATCTATATGATAGTTAAAGCTGTAATCTATATGATAGTGAAAGCTGTAATCTATATGATAGTGAAAGCTGTAATCTATATGATAGTGAAAGCTGTAATCTATATGATAGTGAAAGCTGTAATCTATATGATAGTGAAAGCTGTAATCTAACCACACCGTATATGGTTTACCATTATCAACCAGTTTAGATAAGCTGTGGCATTCTCCAACGTGGGAATGTGAGTTTTCTTTTATTAAACCCTCTTTCTGCTGACTGCTGCATTCCTGACTGGCTGGCTACTTCTCAGAGAGAGGGAGGGGGAGAGAGAGAGAGAGAGAGGGGGAGGGGGAGAGAGAGAGAGAGAGAGAGAGAGAGAGAGAGAGAGAGAGAGAGAGAGAGGGAGAGAGGGAGAGAGGGAGAGAGGGAGAGAGGGAGAGAGAGAGAGAGGGGGAGAGAGAGAGAGAGGGGGAGAGAGAGAGAGAGGAGAGAGAGAGAGAGAGAGAGAGAGGGAGAGAGGGAGAGAGGGAGAGAGGGAGAGAGGGAGAGAGGGAGAGAGAGAGAGAGAGAGAGAGAGAGAGAGGGGGGAGAGAGAGAGAGAGAGAGAGACAGAGGGAGAGAGAGCGTGCGAAAGCGATTGAGCGAGCGAGGGGGATTAAGGGAAACCAGTATTGTAAATACAACCCATATTTACCTGTTTATTTCTCTTCCCCTACTATTCCTACTACAACTATTTCCACATTGCTAAAACACTGTACATAGCTGATAATATAACAAGGTCAATTTTTTAGAAACCTTAAATGTTTACCCGCTCACTTAATAGTTTTTTTGCTTGTCGTTTGTTTATTTCACTGCTTTGGCAAATGTAACCGTGTTTTCGGTGGTTTCCTAGGCGATGGTGTAAACATTGAGCTAGTTTCGGAGCGGAAAGGGAGTGGTGCGTTCACACCTGATTCAGCACATACTCTGGAGCGGAGGTAGAGAGTGAACAAGGGAACGAGACAGGGTCGTTTATGAACGAGTGCAGCTACTGAGGACAACTCGGTACGTCCCAAACGGCAGTCTATTCTCTGTGCACTATTTTTTGAGCAAGTGAACTACGCAGTGCACTATGCAGGGAATTGGGTGCCATTTGGGACTCCGAGAGAGTTCAGCATTCACAAAAGAATTACCTCATTAAAACTATACTGATAAAGCACTCATCACCTCGGCCACACACAGACACAGGGCAGGCGGGGTTAAGTCTGTCAAACTCAACTGACAGGAACGGAGAGAGACAGGGCGCTGAATACCACCAGCAGCCTCCGGTCCTCACGAGACAGGGCGCTGAATACCACCAGCAGCCTCCGATCCTCACGAGACAGGGCGCTGAATACCACCAGCAGCCTCCGGTCCTCACGAGACAGGGCGCTGAATACCACCAGCAGCCTCCGGTCCTCACGAGACAGGGCGCTGAATACCACCAGCAGCCTCCGGTCCTCACGAGACAGGGCGCTGAATACCACCAGCAGCCTCCGGTCCTCACGAGACAGGGCGCTGAATACCACCAGCAGCCTCCGGTCCTCACGAGACAGGGCGCTGAATACCACCAGCAGCCTCCGGTCCTCACGAGACAGGGCGCTGAATACCACCAGCAGCCTCCGGTCCTCACGAGACAGGGCGCTGAATACCACCAGCTGCCTCCGGTCCTCACGAGACAGGGCGCTGAATACCACCAGCAGCCTCCGGTCCTCACGAGACAGGGCGCTGAATACCACCAGCAGCCTCCGGTCCTCACGAGACAGGGCGCTGAATACCACCAGCAGCCTCCGGTCCTCACGAGACAGGGCGCTGAATACCACCAGCAGCCTCCGGTCCTCACGAGACAGGGCGCTGAATACCACCAGCAGCCTCCGGTCCTCACGAGACAGGGCGCTGAATACCACCAGCAGCCTCCGGTCCTCACGAGACAGGGCGCTGAATACCACCAGCAGCCTCCGGTCCTCACGAGACAGGGCGCTGAATACCACCAGCAGCCTCCGGTCCTCACGAGACAGGGCGCTGAATACCACCAGCAGCCTCCGGTCCTCACGAGACAGGGTGCTGAATACCACCAGCAGCCTCCGGTCCTCACGAGACAGGGTGCTGAATACCACCAGCAGCCTCCGGTCCTCACGATTCCCGTCAGGGTTTCCGTTAGCCGGTAATTGACGGCTTCCGGTCCAAAAAATTATAAACGAAAAGCCGATCAATGAATAGGAGATTTCTATTTGATGAAATACCAGTCGATGGAAAGACATTTCACTGGTCGGGCTTATCGGTCTAAAGGTTAAAGGTCAATTTGCATAATTTAGTGGAATTAAAATTGCAGTGTGTATTTTTGTTAGTCGTTATGGATCTTATTTATCACACTCCTACAGCATACAGATAGAGAGTCATTTGAGCTGAAAATCTGTCACACCGCGAGAGAGTTTCGGCTACAGGAGGACCTGGGTTTGTAGGGTGGAGGAGGTGACTGAAGTCGGAGAACAGGAGGAGGTGACTGATGGGGGAGAACAGGAGGAGGTGACTGATGGGGGAGAACAGGAGGAGGTGACTGATGGGGGAGAACAGGAGGAGGTGACTGATGGGGGAGAACAGGAGGAGGTGACTGATGGGGGAGAACAGGAGGAGGTGACTGAAGGGGGAGAACAGGAGGAGGTGACTGAAGGGGGAGAACAGGAGGAGGTGACTGAAGGGGGAGAACAGGAGGAGGTGACTGAAGGGGGAGAACAGGAGGAGGTGACTGAAGGGGGAGAACAGGAGGAGGTGACTGATGGGGGAGAACAGGAGGAGGTGACTGAAGGGGGAGAACAGGAGGTGGTGACTGATGGGGGAGAACAGGGGAGGTGACTGATGGGGGAGAACAGGAGAGAACAGGAGGAGGTGACTGAAGGGGGAGAACAGGAGGAGGTGACTGATGGGGGAGAACAGGGGAGAACAGGAGGAGGTGACTGATGGGGGAGAACAGGAGGAGGTGCCTGATGGGGGAGAACAGGAGGAGGTGACTGAAGGGGGAGAACAGGAGGAGGTGACTGAAGGGGGAGAACAGGAGGAGGTGACTGAAGGGGGAGAACAGGAGGAGGTGACTGAAGGGGGAGAACAGGAGGAGGTGACTGATGGGGGAGAACAGGAGGAGGTGACTGGTGGGGGAGAACAGGAGGAGATGGGGGAGAACAGGAGGAGGTGACTGATGGGGGAGAACAGGGGAGAACAGGAGGAGGTGTCTGATGGGGGAGAACAGGAGGAGGTGACTGAAGGGGGAGAACAGGAGGAGGTGACTGATGGGGGAGAACAGGGGAGAACAGGAGGAGGTGACTGATGGGGGAGAACAGGAGGAGGTGACTGATGGGGGAGAACAGGGGAGAACAGGAGGAGGTGTCTGATGGGGGAGAACAGGAGGAGGTGACTGATGGGGGAGAACAGGAGGAGGTGACTGAAGGGGGAGAACAGGAGGAGGTGACTGATGGGGGAGAACAGGAGGAGGTGACTGAAGGGGGAGAACAGGAGGAGGTGACTGAAGGGGGAGAACAGGAGGAGGTGACTGAAGGGGGAGAACAGGAGGAGGTGACTGAAGGGGGAGAACAGGAGGAGGTGACTGAAGGGGGAGAACAGGAGGAGGTGACTGATGGGGGAGAACAGGAGGAGGTGTCTGATGGGGGAGAACAGGAGGAGGTGACTGAAGGGGGAGAACAGGAGGAGGTGACTGATGGGGGAGAACAGGGGAGAACAGGAGGAGGTGACTGATGGGGGAGAACAGGAGGAGGTGACTGATGGGGGAGAACAGGGGAGAACAGGAGGAGGTGTCTGATGGGGGAGAACAGGAGGAGGTGACTGATGGGGGAGAACAGGAGGAGGTGACTGAAGTCAGAGAACAGGAGGAGGTGACTGATGGGGGAGAACAGGAGGAGGTGACTGAAGGGGGAGAACAGGAGGAGGTGACTGATGGGGGAGAACAGGAGGAGGTGACTGATGGGGGAGAACAGGAGGAGGTGACTGATGGGGGAGAACAGGAGGAGGTGACTGATGGGGGAGAACAGGTGGAGGTGCCTGATGGGGGAGAACAGGAGGAGGTGACTGAAGGGGGAGAACAGGAGGAGGTGACTGATGGGGGAGAACAGGAGGAGGTGACTGAAGGGGGAGAACAGGAGGAGGTGACTGATGGGGGAGAACAGGAGGAGGTGACTGATGGGGGAGAACAGGAGGAGGTGACTGATGGGGGAGAACAGGAGGAGGTGACTGATGGGGGAGAACAGGTGGAGGTGCCTGATGGGGGAGAACAGGAGGAGGTGACTGAAGGGGGAGAACAGGAGGAGGTGACTGAAGGGGGAGAACAGGAGGAGGTGACTGATGGGGGAGAACAGGAGGAGGTGACTGATGGGGGAGAACAGGTGGAGGTGCCTGATGGGGGAGAACAGGGGAGAACAGGAGGAGGTGACTGATGGGGGAGAACAGGAGGAGGTGGCTGATGGGGGAGAACAGGAGGAGGTGACTGAAGGGGGAGAACAGGAGGAGGTGACTGAAGGGGGAGAACAGGAGGAGGTGCCTGATGGGGGAGAACAGGAGGAGGTGCCTGATGGGGGAGAACAGGAGGAGGTGACTGATGGGGGAGAACAGGAGGAGGTGACTGATGGGGGAGAACAGGAGGAGGTGACTGATGGGGGAGAACAGGAGGAGGTGACTGAAGGGGGAGAACAGGAGGAGGTGCCTGATGGGGGAGAACAGGAGGAGGTGACTGAAGGGGGAGAACAGGTGGAGGTGCCTGATGGGGGAGAACAGGAGGAGGTGACTGAAGGGGGAGGTGGCCTTCGTAGCCAGTAGGTGGATAGAAAGGAGGGAACGTCTCCAGACGCTATAAACTGCGGCCATGAGGTCTTCACGCTGTGCAGCTCCTCTGTGAACCATGGGAAGGATACTTGACGTGTTCAGGGGGAAGGATACTTGACGTGTTCAGGGGGAAGGATACTTGACGTGTTCAGGGGGAAGGATACTTGACGTGTTCAGGGGGAAGGATACTTGACGTGTTCAGGGGGAAGGATACTTGACGTGTTCAGGGGGAAGGATACTTGACGTGTTCAGGGGGAAGGATACTTGACGTGTTCAGGGGGAAGGATACTTGACGTGTTCAGGGGGAAGGATACTTGACGTGTTCAGGAGGAAGGATACTTGACGTGTTGAACCTAATGAAGGAATCCTCCTGAGTAAAACATGTTTTATCCTCTTGAAACAATCCTCCCGAGTAAAAGGTGTGAGATTAGCTACTCAAAAACCAAAAAGTTATTCAAGAAAAATGCACATAAAACACACAAATTGTAATTAAATTGCATTTCCCAGCTGGGGGTGGGGGGGGGGGGGGATTGGGGAACCCTGAGGTAGAGGACATGCAGGGTCCTTTTCAGATCATAGCCCTCTCTCCCAGGTGAATACACCACACTGAAGGCACACATTTCATGTCCTTCCCTTTTCTTTGAAACAGGGTATATATATATATATATATATATATATATATATATATATATATATATATATATATATATATATATATATATATTGTACAGCAGCCTTACCTTGCTGGTCAGGGCAGACCAGACTTTCAGAGTGTTGTCATCAGATCCACTGACTATGAGGTCACCACAGAACTGCAGACAAGTGATCACATGATCATCATGACCCTTCAGCACCTGGGGCAGACACAGAGAGTGTGAGAGAGGTTATAGGAATGTTAAAGATTAATCCAGAGATATTATACAACAAGCCTTTAATCCAAGACAGAACTGGGGTGGATTCACTATGGAAACCGTTTAAGAACCAAACGGAAGCAAACCAAAATGTTTCTATACTGGACAAATTCAGGTAGGTCCCTCCACGTTTCATTTTCCTTGCATTTAAGAAACGCTTAGCAACAGAATCGGCCTAATGAATACGCACCTGGACACTTGACCCCTCAACACACACCTCTACTTGACCCCTCAACACACGTGTATACAATGACAAAAGCAAAAACAGGTTTTTAGAAATCAAATTATTTAAACTGAAATAAAAAAATTACATAAGTATTCAGACCCTTTACTCAGTACTTTGTTGAAGCACCTTTGGCAGCGATTACAGCCTCGAGTCTTCTTGGGTATGACGCTACAAGCTTGGCACACCTGTATTTGGGGAGTTTCTCCCATTCTTCTCTGCAGATCCTCTCAAGCTCTGTCAGGTTGGATGGGGAGCGTCGCTGCACAGCTATTTTCAGGTCTCTCCAGAGATGTTCGATCAGGTTCAAGTCCAGGCTCTGGCTGGGCCACTCAAGGACATTCAGAGACTTGTCCTGAAGCCACTCCTGCGTTGTCTTGGCTGTGTGCTTAGGGTCGTTGTCCTGTTGGAAGGTGAACCTTCACCGCAGTCTGAGGTCCTGAGCGTTCTGGAGCAGGTTTTCATCAAGGATCTCTGTACTTTGCTCCGTTCATCTTTCCCTCGACCCTGCCTAGTCTCCCAGTCCCTGCCGCTGAAAAACATCCCCACAGCATGATGCTGCCACCACCATGCTTCACCGTAGGGATGGTGCCAGGTTTCCCCAGACGTGACGCTTGGCATTCAGGCCAAAGAGTTCAATCTTGGTTTCATCAGACCAGAGAATCTTGTTTCTCATGGTCTGAGAGTCTTTAGGTGCCTTTTGGCAAACTCCTAGCGGGCTGTCATGTGCCTTTTACTGAGGAGTGGCTTCCGTCTGGCCACTCTACCATAAAGGCCTGAATGGTGGAGTGTTGCAGAAATTGTTGTCCTTCTGGAAGGTTCTCCCATCTCCACAGAGGAACTCTGGAGGTCTTTCAGAGAGACCATCGGGTTCTTGGTCACCTCCCTGACCCATTCCCTTCTCCCCCGATTGCTCAGTTTGGCCGGGCGGCCAGCTCTAGGAAGAGTCTTGGCGGTTCCAAACGTATTCCATTTAAGAATGATGGAGGCCACTGTGTTCTTGGGGACCTTCAATGCTGCAGACATGTATTGGTACCCTTCTCCAGATCTGTGCCTCGACACAATCCGATCTCGGAGCTCTACGGACAATTCCTTCGCCCTCATGGCTTGGTTTTTGCTCTGACATGCACTGTCAACTGTGGGACCTTATATAGACAGGTGTGTGCCTTTCCAAATCATGTCCAATCAATTGAATTTACCACAGGTGGACTCCAATCAAATGTAGAAACATCTCAAGGATGATCAATGTAAACAGGATGCACCTGAGCTCAATTTCGAGTCTCATAGCAAAGGTTTTTTATGTTGAATAAATTAGCAAAAATGTGTAGATTGATGATTGTTTATTGAATCCATTTTAGAATAAGGCTGTAACGTAACAAAATGTGGAAAAAGTCAAGGGGTCTGAATACTTTCCGAATGCACTGTACAGTACCTTAGGTGAGGTGATATCTCCAGTCCTCTCTATGTGTTATACAGTACCTTAGGTGAGGTGATATCTCCAGTCCTCCAGTCCTCTCTATGTGTTATCCAGTACCTTAGGTGAGGTGATATCTCCAGTCCTCTCTATGTGTTATCCAGTACCTTAGGTGAGGTGATATCTCCAGTCCTCTCTATGTGTTATCCAGTACCTTAGGTGAGGTGATATCTCCAGTCCTCTCTATGTGTTATCCAGTACCTTAGGTGAGGTGATATCTCCAGTCCTCTCTATGTGTTATACAGTACCTTAGGTGAGGTGATATCTCCAGTCCTCTCTATGTGTTATCCAGTACCTTAGGTGAGGTGATATCTCCAGTCCTCTCTATGTGTTATCCAGTACCTTAGGTGAGGTGATATCTCCAGTCCTCCAGTTGCTCTCTATGTGGTGTTGTTGTACGTAGGCACTCTTCCAGGGTGAGTGGAGAAACCCAGGTTTCAGAGTCTCCCTCCTCTTCACAACCAGGGGTTCTTCTATACCTGGACACACAGGGTTAAATAACTAATACATTTTACTCATTTATCAGACGCTCTTATCCAGAGCAATTTACAGATTATTCCAGCTAGTCGGCTCGGGGATTTGAATCAGCGACCTTTCGGGTTACTGACCCAAGGCTCTTAACCGCTAGGCTACCTGCCATGAAACCTCTATTACCTACACACAAATTAAGACAAATATGAGGTGTTAGCAATAGCATTATTACACACACAGAGAGAGAGAGACAGAGAGAGGGAGAGGGAGGAGAAAGACAGAGAGCAAAACATGACATCAAGCATCTTTGCTATCGCTAGTCCCTATAAGCTCATTGGTATGAGGTAATGCTAACGCTAGCTTCTATCTCATTGGTATTGAGGTAATGTAATGCTAGCTGCTATCTCATTGGTATTGAGGTAATGTAATGCTAACGCTAGCTGCTATCTCATTGGTATTGAGGTAATGTAATGCTAACGCTAGCTGCTATCTCATTGGTATTGAGGTAATGTAATGCTAACGCTAGCTGCTATCTCATTGGTATTGAGGTAATGTAATGCTAACGCTAGCTGCTATCTCATTGGTATTGAGGTAATGTAATGCTAACGCTAGCTGCTATCTCATTGGTACACTACATGACCAAAAGTATGTCGACACCTGTTCGACGAACATCTCATTCAAAAATCTTGGCCATTAATATGGAGTTGGTCCCCCCTTTGCTGCTATAACAGCCTCCACTCTTCTGGGAAGGCTTTCCACTAGATGTTGGAACATTGCTGCGGGGACTTGCTTCCATTCAGCCACAAGAGCATTAGTGAGGTCGGGCACTGATGTTGGGCGATTAGGCCTGGCTCGCAGTCGGCGTTCCAATTCATTCCAGTAAGGTAGAGGTCAGGGCTCTGTGCAGGCCAGTCAAGTTCTTCCACACCGATCTACAAACCATTTCTGTATTGACCTCGCTTTGTGCACGGGGGCATTGTCATGCTGAAACAGGAAAGGGCCTTCCCCAAACTGTTGCCACAAAGTTGGAAGCACAGAATCGTCTAGAATGTCATTGTATGCTGTAGCGTTAAGATTTCCCTTCACTGGAACTAAGGGGCCTAGCCTGAACCATGAAAAACAGCCCCAGACCATTATTCCTCCTCAACCAAACTTTACAGTTGGCACTATGCATTTGGGCAGGTAGCGCTCTCCTGGCATCCGCCAAACCCAGATACATCCATCACTCCAGAGTTCAATGGCGGCGAGCTTGACACCACTCCAGCCGACGCTTGGCATTGCGCGTGGTGATCTTAGGCTTGTGTGCGGCTGCTCGGCCGTGGAAACCCATTTCATGAAGCTCCTGACTAATAGTTACTGTGCTGACGTTGCTTCCAGAGGCAGTTTGGAACTCAGTAGCGAGTGTTGTAACCAAGGACAGACGATTTCTACGCGCTTCATCATTCGGCGGTCCCGTTCTGTGAGCTTGTGTGGCCTACCACTTCGCGGCTAAGATGTTGTTGCTCCAAGACCTTTCCACTTCAGAATAACAGCACTTACAGTTGACTAGGGAAAGTCACTGAGCTCTTCAGTAAGGCCATTCTACTGCCATTTTTTGTCTATGGTGATTGCATGGCTGTGTGCTCAATTTTATATACCTGTCAGCAACGGGTGTGGCTGAAATAGCCAAATCCACTAATATTAGTCTAATGTAATGCTACAGCTAATGCTATCTGCTATCTCATTGGTATGGCTGTAATATAATGTAATGCTATCTGCTATCTCATTGGTATGGCTGTAATATAATGTAATGCTAGCTGCTATCTCATTGGTATCAAATCACATTTTATTGGTCACATGCGCCGAATACAACAGGTGCAGACATTACAGTGAAATGCTTACTTACAGGCTGTAATATAATGCTAGCTGATATCTCATTGGTATGGCTGTAATATAATGCTAATGCTAGCTGATATCTCATTGGTATGGCTGTAATATAATGTAATGCTAGCTGCTATCTCATTGGTATGGCTGTAATATAATGTAATGCTAGCTGCTACCTCATTGGTATGGCTGTAATATAATGCTAGCTGATATCTCATTGGTATGGCTGTAATATAATGCTAATGCTAGCTGATATCTCATTGGTATGGCTGTAATATAATGTAATGCTAGCTGATATCTCATTGGTATGGCTGTAATATAATGTAATGCTAGCTGCTACCTCATTGGTATGGCTGTAATATAATGCTAATGCTAGCTGATATCTCATTGGTATGGCTGTAATATAATGTAATGCTAGCTGCTATCTCATTGGTATGGCTGTAATATAATGCTAGCTGCTATTTCATTGGTATGGCTGTAATATAATGCTAGCTGCTATCTCATTGGTATGGCTGTAATATAATGTAATGCTAGCTGCTATCTCATTGGTATGGCTGTAATATAATGTAATGCTAGCTGCTACCTCATTGGTATGGCTGTAATATAATGCTAATGCTAGCTGCTACCTCATTGGTATGGCTGTAATATAATGCTAGCTGATATCTCATTGGTATGGCTGTAATATAATGTAATGCTAGCTGCTATCTCATTGGTATGGCTGTAATATAATGCTAATGCTAGCTGCTACCTCATTGGTATGGCTGTAATATAATGCTAGCTGATATCTCATTGGTATGGCTGTAATATAATGCTAATGCTAGCTGATATCTCATTGGTATGGCTGTAATATAATGTAATGCTAGCTGCTATCTCATTGGTATGGCTGTAATATAATGTAATGCTAGCTGCTACCTCATTGGTATGGCTGTAATATAATGCTAATGCTAGCTGATATCTCATTGGTATGGCTGTAATATAATGTAATGCTAGCTGCTATCTCATTGGTATGGCTGTAATATAATGTAATGCTAGCTGCTACCTCATTGGTATGGCTGTAATATAATGCTAGCTGCTATCTCATTGGTATGGCTGTAATATAATGCTAATGCTAGCTGCTATCTCATTGGTATGGCTGTAATATAATGTAATGCTAGCTGCTATCTCATTGGTATGGCTGTAATATGATGTAATGCTAACTGCTACCTCATTGGTATGGCTGTAATATAATGCTAGCTGCTATCTCATTGGTATGGCTGTAATATAATGCTAATGCTAGCTGCTATCTCATTGGTATGGCTGTAATATAATGCTAGCTGCTATCTCATTGGTATGGCTGTAATGTAATTCTAGCTGCTACCTCATTGGTAAGGCTGTAATATAAATGCTAGCTGCTATTTCATTGGTATGGCTGTAATATAATGCTAATGCTAGCTGCTATCTCATTGGTATGGCTGTAATATAATGCTAGCTGCTATCTCATTGGTATGGCTGTAATATAATGCTAGCTGCTATCTCATTGGTATGGCTGTAATATAATGCTAATGCTAGCTGCTATCTCATTGGTATGGCTGTAATATAATGCTAATGCTAGCTGCTATCTCATTGGTATGGCTGTAATATAATGCTAGCTGCTATCTCATTGGTATGGCTGTAATATAAATGCTAGCTGCTATTTCATTGGTATGGCTGTAATATAATGCTAATGCTAGCTGCTATCTCATTGGTATGGCTGTAATATAATGCTAGCTGCTATCTCATTGGTATGGCTGTAATATAATGCTAGCTGCTATCTCATTGGTATGGCTGTAATATAAATGCTAGCTGCTATTTCATTTGTTCTGGCTGTAATATAATGCTAATGCTAGCTGCTATCTCATTGGTATGGCTGTAATATAATGCTAGCTGCTATCTCATTGGTATGGCTGTAATATAATGCTAGCTGCTATCTCATTGGTATGGCTGTAATATAAATGCTAGCTGCTATTTCATTTGTTCTGGCTGTAATATAATGCTAATGCTAGCTTCTATCTCATTGTTATGGCTGTAATATAAATGCTAGCTGCTATTTCATTTGTTCTGGCTGTAATGTTAGCGGTAAATCCTAGCTAACTGGCAGAGAGCCCAATGCTACTCAAAGACAGACGCAGTGAGAGGCTGCTGCAGCGCTGCGCTGAGGAGTGGTCGGTGTGTGTGTGGCTATAGCAAAGGAGATTTATGGCTTTTTTGCTCAAGTAGTTTAATACACACGCCAGTGTGTGTGCCTTTGCGTGTGGGGGTGCATGTGTGTTCACCACAGAGATCCTATTAATGAGTTGAATATGTAATTCCATGGTGTGTCCTCCGTGTGTGTCCTCTATATATGTGTCTATAGGTGTGTGTCCTCCGTGTGTCCCCTCTATATGTGTGTCCTCCGTGTGTCCCCTCTATATATGTGTCTATAGGTGTGTGTCCTCCTTGTGTCCCCTCTATATGCGTGTCCTCCGTGTGTGTCCTCCGTGTGTCCCCTCTATATGTGTCCTCTGTGTGTCCCCTCTATATATGTCCTCTGTGTGTGTCCTCTATATGTGTCCTCTATATGTGTGTCCTCTATATATGTCCTCCGTGTGTCCCCTCTATATGTGTCCCCTCTATATATGTGTCCTCTGTGTGTCCCCTCTATATATGTGTCCTCTGTGTGTGTCCTCTATATGTGTCCTCCGTGTGTCCTCTGTGTGTCCCCTCTATATATGTGTCCTCTGTGTGTCCTCTATATGTGTCCTCCGTGTGTCCCCTCTATATATGTGTCCTCTGTGTGTCCCCTCTATATATGTGTCCTCTGTGTGTGTCCTCTATATGTGTCCTCTGTGTGTCCTCTATATGTGTCCTCCGTGTGTCCCCTCTATATATGTGTCCTCTGTGTGTCCCCTCTATATATGTGTCCTCCGTGTGTGTCCCCTCTATATATGTGTCCTCCGTGTGTCCCCTCTATATATGTCCTCTGTGCGCGTCCTCTATATATGTGTCCCCTCTATATGCGTGTCCTCCGTGTGTGTCCTCCGTGTGTCCCCTCTATATATGTGTCCTCTGTGTGTCCCCTCTATATATGTGTCCTCTGTGTGTCCCCTCTATATGTGTCCTCTGTGTGTCCCCTCTATATATGTCCTCTGTGTGTGTCCTCTATATGTGTCCTCTATATGTGTGTCCTCTATATATGTCCTCCGTGTGTCCCCTCTATATGTGTCCCCTCTATATATGTGTCCTCTGTGTGTCCCCTCTATATATATGTGTCCTCTGTGTGTCCCCTCTATATGTGTCCTCTGTGTGTCCTCTATATGTGTCCTCCGTGTGTCCCCTCTATATATGTGTCCTCTGTGTGTCCCCTCTATATATGTGTCCTCTGTGTGTGTCCTCTATATGTGTCCTCTGTGTGACCTCTATATATGTGTCCTCTATATATGTCCTCTATATATGTCCTCTCTGTGTGTCTATAGGTGTGTGTAAGCTACATATGGCGTTGTTGTATCCTCCTGCCTGCCTGTGTGTGTGTGTGTGTGTGTGTGTGTGTGTGTGTGTGTGTGGTACGTACCCTGCTCCCTACACTTCTCCCTCCACAGCAGGTTATCCTCGGCCAGTATCCTCCTGCCTGTGTGTGTGTGTGTGTGTGTGGTACGTACCCTCCTCCCTACACTTCTCCCTCCACAGCAGGTTATCCTCGGCCAGTATCCTCCAATAGGAGCAGGTCTGGGCAGCATGCATCAGATCTCTGGGCTCCAGAAACGTCAGGACATACAAGGCCAACTACAGGAGAGGAACACATCAATATCACTGACCGGTCACCTGATCACCACTTAACAACTCAGAATCACATCTATATGTCAGAGAACAGTGGCGCCTGAGATTTGATAATGATAATGGATTTGAACTGGGCTCAAGTGGCAGATGTATGTTCTGAATGTGGGTGTGCATGATCGTATGTGTACCGTCCTGTGTGTGTGTGTGTGTGTGTGTGTGTGTGTGAGCGTGTGTGAGTCCGTCCTGTGTGTGTGTGTGTGTGTGTGTGTGTGTGTGTGTGTGTCCGTCCTGTGTGAGTGTCCTCTCACCTCTTTGGGCAGCAGGGAGATGAAGTCTCGTTGGAACTGAGGCTCAATAACCTGCATCATGTGCTTCACCTGATTGGACTCACAGCTGTCAATCAAGTCATCCAGAGCCAATAGACGCTCAGGACCACTCCACGCCTACAGGAAGGGGGCGGGGCGGGGGGGGGGGAAGAGAGCGATACAGATTTGATCCAAAACCAGCTCTGGCTCGTGTTAGTGTTGTATAACAACACCCACGGGGGTTCTAGTCTCTCTCACCCACCCGACAGACAGACTCCACCCACGGGGGTTCTAGTCTCTCTCACCCACCCGACAGACAGACTCCACCCACGGGGTTCTAGTCTCTCTCACCCACCCGACAGACAGACTCCACCCACGGGGTTCTAGTCTCTCTCACCCACCCGACAGACAGACTCCACCCACGGGGTTCTAGTCTCTCTCACCCACCCGACAGACAGACTCCACCCACGGGGTTCTAGTCTCTCTCACCCACCCGACAGACAGACTCCACCCACGGGGTTCTAGTCTCTCTCACCCACCCGACAGACAGACTCCACCCACGGGGTTCTAGTCTCTCTCACCCACCCGACAGACAGACTCCACCCACGGGGTTCTAGTCTCTCTCACCCACCCGACAGACAGACTCCACCCACGGGGTTCTAGTCTCTCTCACCCACCCGACAGACAGACTCCACCCACGGGGTTCTAGTCTCTCTCACCCACCCGACAGACAGACTCCACCCACGGGGGTTCTAGTCTCTCTCACCCACCCGACAGACTCCTACAGGTCTTCGCGTGTACCAATTACTATACCACAGACAGACAGACAACTATAACCACTAAAAGAGAGAGAGATGACTATACCCGCTAAGAGAGAGAGATAGAGATGACTATACCCGCTAAGAGAGCGAGAGAGAGAGATGACTATACCTGCTAAAAGAGAGAGATGACTATACCCGCTAAAAGAGAGAGAGAGAGATGACTATACCCGCTAAAAGAGAGAGAGATGACTATACCCGCTAAGAGAGAAAGAGAGAGAGATGACTATACCCGCTAAGAGAGCGAGAGATGACTATACCCGCTAAGAGAGAGAGAGATAGATGACTATACCCGCTAAGAGAGAGAGAGAGATGACTATACCCGCTAAAAGAGAGAGAGATAGATGACTATACCCGCTAAGAGAGAGAGAGAGAGAGATGACTATACCCGCTAAGATAGAGAAATGACTATACCCGCTAAGAGAGATGACAATACACGCTAAAAGAGAGAGAGAGAGAGAGATAGATGACTATACCCGCTGAGAGAGAGAGATGACTATACCCGCTGAGAGAGAGAGAGATGACTATACCCGCTAAGAGAGAGAGAGAGAGATGACTATACCCGCTAAGAGAGAGAGAGAGATGACTATACCCGCTAAGAGAGAGAGAGATGACTATACCCGCTAAGAGAGAGATAGATGACTATACCCGCTAAAAGAGAGATAGATGACTATACCCGCTAAGAGAGAGAGAGATGACTATACCCGCTAAGAGAGAGAGAGAGAGAGAGAGATGACTATACCCGCTAAGAGAGAGAGAGAGAGAGAGAGAGAGAGATGACTATACCCGCTGAGAGAGAGAGAGAGAGAGATGACTATACCCGCTAAGAGAGAGAGAGAGATGACTATACCCGCTAAGAGAGAGAGAGAGAGATGACTATACCCGCTAAGAGAGAGAGATGACTATACCCGCTAAGAGAGAGAGAAAGAGAGAGAGATGACTATACCCGCTAAGAGAGAGAGAGAGATGACTATACCCGCTGAGAGAGAGAGAGAGAGAGAGAGAGAGAGAGAGAGAGAGAGAGAGATGACTATACCCACTGAGAGAGAGAGAGATGACTATACCCGCTAAAAGAGAGAGAGATTGTTGTTTGGATTTTAAAAACAGAAGTGAAACATTGAACCACTTGTGTTTTCAGAGCGCTCGTCTTTACTGAGGAAGATCCTTTCTGACATATGTTCTCTTCCTGGTGTGATGTCAGACCAATCCAGGGGATGTGTGTGAATATTAAAGAAGTTCCACTGTTATGGGTATGTGGGGAAGACAGAACACTGGGAATCAGAAGGATAAACATTCATTCCTTCATTCCAGTCTGTTCTCCATTCCTTAATACTACAGAACCACAGGGAGGTGCCAGAACCCTTGGGCTGTTCACCAGAAAACTGATCCTGCTTTCTGGACGAGGAAAATGAACAGAGGAGGGGATGGAGGGAGGAGACGTGTTTAATTACGTAATTAGCTGAGGTTTGTTCTACTCCCAGGGCTTCATTGGCTGTAGTTAGTGGTTGTTAGGGAGACGCAGCAGCCAGAGACAGAAAGGGGAAACCAACGCTATTCAGTTAGGTAAACCAACGCTATTCAGTTAGGTTAAACCAACGCTATTCAGTTAGGTTAAACCAACGCTATTCAGTTAGGTTAAACCAACGCTATTCAGTTAGGGAAACCAACGCTATTCAGTTAGGGAAACCAACGCTATTCAGTTAGGGAAACCAACGCTATTCAGTTAGGTAAACCAACGCTATTCAGTTAGGTAAACCAACGCTATTCAGTTAGGTAAACCAACGCTATTCAGTTAGGTTAAACCAACGCTATTCAGTTAGGTTAAACCAACGCTATTCAGTTAGGTTAAACCAACGCTATTCAGTTAGGTAAACCAACGCTATTCAGTTAGGTAAACCAATGCTATTCAGTTAGGTAAACCAATGCTATTCAGTTAGGTAAACCAACGCTATTCAGTTAGGTTAAACCAACGCTATTCAGTTAGGTTAAACCAACGCTATTCAGTTAGGGAAACCAACGCTATTCAGCTAGGTAAACCAACGCTATCCAGTTAATGAGAGAGGGGCGGTGTCTCTCTCTCTCTCTCTCACCTGGAAGGTGTGCAGCCAGTCCTGTAGGCCGGAGGGGGGCGGGCCTGAGGTGACACGTCTCCGCTGAGCTGAATGCCCATTGGCTGCTCGCAGGTCCCCAAAGGTAGTGGGCGTGGTCTGGAATGGAACGAGACTGGAGGGACTGGAGAGAGAGAGAGAGAGAACATGAGAAAAGAGAGGTTGAGTCTTAGAATTAAAAAGGAAGATTAAATATTATTCATTCTAATCAGACAGGTTTTGTTACATGGACGATACATTGGAGATAATATAAGGTAAGTCCTGGAAACAATAGAACACTATGGAAAATCTGGGAAACCAGGCCTGCTATTCATAGCAGACTTTCAAAAAAGGCTTTTGATAAAGTACGACTGGAATTGATTTATAAATGCATGGAATATTTCAATTTTGGAGAATCTCTTATACAATGGGTTAAAGTTATATATAGTAACCCTATGTGTAAAATAGTAAATAATAGCTACTTCTCAGAAAGTTTTAAACTGTCAAGAGGAGTAGAACAAGGTTGTCCACTATCGGCATATCTATTTATTATGGTCATCAAAATGTTAGCTATTAAAATCAGATCCAACAATAATATCAAGGGGCTAGAAATCCAGGGCTTAAAAACAAAAGGTGTCGTTGTACGCTGATGATTCATGTTTTCTTTTAAATCCACAGATTGGATCCCTCCACAGCCTCATAGAGGATCTAGATACTTTTTCTAGATTACAACCAAATGATGATAACTGTACTATATTACATATTGGATCACTAAAAATTACAACTTCTACATTACCGTGTAGTTTACCAATAAAATGGTAAATTATATGAGCAAAAGACATTCCACTTTATTTGGAACTGCAAGTCAGACAAAATTAAACGGGCCAATGTATACTTAAATCTGAACTGGTTCTCTAGCAGATTAGTAAGAATGTCTCACCCCATGTTCAAGAATGGCCTTTTTCCCTTTATTCAGAATACAACCCTTCACTTGTATATTATTGAAATCTCAAAAATATAGCTATTTTTTTAAAAACAATCCATAGAAAGTTGGTTGCAATTTCAATTTAATCCACCAGAAAAGACAGAACAAATATTAAAATGGTTAAACTCAAATATACAAATTGATAAAACATTTTTTTGGAGAAAAAAACTATAAAACGGTATAATCTTTGTAAATGATAACATAAATAGGACTGGTGGAGTTGTCATAAAAAAATATATGGAAATGTCTGCTCTACTCAAAATTACAACCAACTAATTGCAGCATTACCGTAAAATTGGAAGAGGCAAGTGGAAGGGGGAGAAAGTAAGGAACTTGTCTGTCAGCATTAAAGACCAAAATTGGTTCTAGAGAATGATGATGAATAAACAAATATAAAAGTTTAATTTAAGGATTTAAAAAAATGGCCAGCTGTGCCCTATAGATGGCAAAATAAAAAATTGTTACCTGAGGTAGCGTGTGTGTGTGTGTGTGTGTTACCTGAGGTAGCGTGTGTGTGTGTGTGTGTGTTACCTGAGGTAGTGTGTGTGTGTGTGTTACCTGAGGTAGTGTGTGTGTGTGTGTTACCTGAGGTAGTGTGTGTGTGTGTGTTACCTGAGGTAGTGTGTGTGTGTGTTACCTGAGGTAGTGTGTGTGTGTGTTACCTGAGGTAGTGTGTGTGTGTTACCTGAGGTAGCGTGTGTGTGTGTGTGTTACCTGAGGTAGCGTGTGTGTGTGTGTTACCTGAGGTAGTGTGTGTGTGTGTGTGTTACCTGAGGTAGTGTGTGTGTGTGTGTGTTACCTGAGGTAGTGTGTGTGTGTGTTACCTGAGGTAGTGTGTGTGTGTGTTACCTGAGGTAGTGTGTGTGTGTGTGTGTGTTACCTGAGGTAGTGTGTGTGTGTGTGTGTGTTACCTGAGGTAGCGTGTGTGTGTGTGTGTGTGTTACCTGAGGTAGCGTGTGTGTGTGTGTGTGTGTTACCTGAGGTAGCGTGTGTGTGTGTGTGTGTGTTACCTGAGGTAGTGTGTGTGTGTGTGTGTTACCTGAGGTAGTGTGTGTGTGTGTTACCTGAGGTAGTGTGTGTGTGTGTTACCTGAGGTAGTGTGTGTGTGTGTGTTACCTGAGGTAGTGTGTGTGTGTTACCAGAGGTAGCGTGTGTGTGTGTGTTACCTGAGGTAGTGTGTGTGTGTGTTACCTGAGGTAGTGTGTTTGTGTGTGTTACCTGAGGTAGTGTGTGTGTGTGTGTTACCTGAGGTAGTGTGTGTGTGTGTGTTACCTGAGGTAGTGTGTGTGTGTGTTACCAGAGGTAGCGTGTGTGTGTGTGTTACCAGAGGTAGCGTGTGTGTGTGTGTTACCTGAGGTAGTGTGTGTGTGTGTGTTACCTGAGGTAGTGTGTGTGTGTGTGTTACCTGAGGTAGTGTGTGTGTGTGTTACCTGAGGTAGTGTGTGTGTGTGTGTGTTACCAGAGGTAGCGTGTGTGTGTGTGTTACCTGAGGTAGTGTGTGTGTGTGTGTTACCTGAGGTAGTGTGTGTGTGTGTGTTACCAGAGGTAGCGTGTGTGTGTTACCAGAGGTAGCGTGTGTGTGTGTGTTACCTGAGGTAGTGTGTGTGTGTGTGTTACCTGAGGTAGTGTGTGTGTGTTACCTGAGGTAGTGTGTGTGTGTGTTACCTGAGGTAGTGTGTGTGTGTGTGTTACCTGAGGTAGTGTGTGTGTGTGTGTTACCTGAGGTAGCGTGTGTGTGTGTGTTACCTGAGGTAGCGTGTGTGTGTGTGTTACCTGAGGTAGTGTGTGTGTGTGTGTGTTACCTGAGGTAGTGTGTGTGTGTTACCTGAGGTAGTGTGTGTGTGTTACCTGAGGTAGTGTGTGTGTGTGTGTGTGTGTTACCTGAGGTAGCGTGTGTGTGTGTGTTACCTGAGGTAGCGTGTGTGTGTGTGTTACCTGAGGTAGTGTGTGTGTGTGTTACCTGAGGTAGCGTGTGTGTGTGTGTTACCTGAGGTAGTGTGTGTGTGTTACCTGAGGTAGTGTGTGTGTGTTACCTGAGGTAGTGTGTGTGTGTGTTACCTGAGGTAGTGTGTGTGTGTGTGTTACCTGAGGTAGTGTGTGTGTGTGTATTACCTGAGGTAGCGTGTGTGTGTGTGTTACCTGAGGTAGTGTGTGTGTGTGTGTTACCTGAGGTAGTGTGTGTGTGTGTGTTACCTGAGGTAGTGTGTGTGTGTTACCTGAGGTAGTGTGTGTGTGTTACCTGAGGTAGCGTGTGTGTGTGTGTTACCTGAGGTAGTGTGTGTGTGTGTGTTACCTGAGGTAGTGTGTGTGTGTGTGTTACCTGAGGTAGTGTGTGTGTGTGTTACCTGAGGTAGTGTGTGTGTGTGTGTGTTACCAGAGGTAGCGTGTGTGTGTGTGTTACCTGAGGTAGTGTGTGTGTGTGTGTTACCTGAGGTAGTGTGTGTGTGTGTGTTACCAGAGGTAGCGTGTGTGTGTTACCAGAGGTAGCGTGTGTGTGTGTGTTACCTGAGGTAGTGTGTGTGTGTGTGTTACCTGAGGTAGTGTGTGTGTGTTACCTGAGGTAGTGTGTGTGTGTGTTACCTGAGGTAGTGTGTGTGTGTGTGTTACCTGAGGTAGTGTGTGTGTGTGTGTTACCTGAGGTAGCGTGTGTGTGTGTGTTACCTGAGGTAGCGTGTGTGTGTGTGTTACCTGAGGTAGTGTGTGTGTGTGTGTGTTACCTGAGGTAGTGTGTGTGTGTTACCTGAGGTAGTGTGTGTGTGTTACCTGAGGTAGTGTGTGTGTGTGTGTGTGTGTTACCTGAGGTAGCGTGTGTGTGTGTGTTACCTGAGGTAGCGTGTGTGTGTGTGTTACCTGAGGTAGTGTGTGTGTGTGTTACCTGAGGTAGCGTGTGTGTGTGTGTTACCTGAGGTAGTGTGTGTGTGTTACCTGAGGTAGTGTGTGTGTGTTACCTGAGGTAGTGTGTGTGTGTTACCTGAGGTAGTGTGTGTGTGTGTTACCTGAGGTAGTGTGTGTGTGTGTGTTACCTGAGGTAGTGTGTGTGTGTGTGTTACCTGAGGTAGCGTGTGTGTGTGTGTTACCTGAGGTAGTGTGTGTGTGTGTGTTACCTGAGGTAGTGTGTGTGTGTGTGTTACCTGAGGTAGTGTGTGTGTGTTACCTGAGGTAGTGTGTGTGTGTTACCTGAGGTAGCGTGTGTGTGTGTGTTACCTGAGGTAGTGTGTGTGTGTGTGTGTTACCTGAGGTAGCGTGTGTGTGTGTGTTACCTGAGGTAGTGTGTGTGTGTGTGTTACCTGAGGTAGTGTGTGTGTGTGTGTTACCTGAGGTAGTGTGTGTGTGTTACCTGAGGTAGTGTGTGTGTGTTACCTGAGGTAGCGTGTGTGTGTGTGTGTGTGTTACCTGAGGTAGCGTGTGTGTGTGTGTTACCTGAGGTAGCGTGTGTGTGTGTGTTACCTGAGGTAGTGTGTGTGTGTGTGTTACCTGAGGTAGCGTGTGTGTGTGTGTGTGTGTGTGTGTGTTACCTGAGGTAGCGTGTGTGTGTGTGTTACCTGAGGTAGTGTGTGTGTGTGTGTTACCTGAGGTAGTGTGTGTGTGTGTGTGTTACCTGAGGTAGTGTGTGTGTGTGTGTGTTACCTGAGGTAGTGTGTGTGTGTGTTACCTGAGGTAGCGTGTGTGTGTGTGTGTTACCTGAGGTAGTGTGTGTGTGTTACCTGAGGTAGTGTGTGTGTGTGTGTGTTACCTGAGGTAGTGTGTGTGTGTGTGTGTTACCTGAGGTAGTGTGTGTGTGTGTGTGTTACCTGAGGTAGTGTGTGTGTGTGTGTGTTACCTGAGGTAGTGTGTGTGTGTGTGTGTTACCTGAGGTAGTGTGTGTGTGTGTGTGTGTGTGTGTGTTACCTGAGGTAGTGTGTGTGTGTGTGTTACCTGAGGTAGTGTGTGTGTGTGTGTTACCTGAGGTAGCGTGTGTGTGTGTGTTACCTGAGGTAGCGTGTGTGTGTGTGTTACCTGAGGTAGTGTGTGTGTGTTACCTGAGGTAGTGTGTGTGTGTGTGTGTTACCTGAGGTAGTGTGTGTGTGTGTGTGTTACCTGAGGTAGTGTGTGTGTGTTACCTGAGGTAGTGTGTGTGTGTGTGTGTTACCTGAGGTAGTGTGTGTGTGTGTGTGTGTTACCTGAGGTAGTGCGTGTGTGTGTGTGTGTTACCTGAGGTAGTGCGTGTGTGTGTGTGTGTTACCTGAGGTAGTGTGTGTGTGTGTTACCTGAGGTAGTGTGTGTGTGTGTGTTACCTGAGGTAGCGTGTGTGTGTGTGTTACCTGAGGTAGTGTGTGTGTGTGTTACCTGAGGTAGCGTGTGTGTGTGTGTTACCTGAGGTAGTGTGTGTGTGTGTTACCTGAGGTAGCGTGTGTGTGTTACCAGAGGTAGTGTGTGTGTGTGTTACCTGAGGTAGTGTGTGTGTTACCTGAGGTAGTGTGTGTGTTACCTGAGGTAGTCGGATCCTTTGCAGTGTTTCTTGCCTGAAGGGAACGGCCTGACGTCTGGTCCATGGTCCAACTTCCTCTTTATCTAATAGATCGAGAGATTTGGGATTGACAGACAGATGGTGGATAGATAGAAAGATGGAGGAATGGCGACAGAGAGAGAGACAAAGAGAGAGAGAGAGACAGAGAGAGAGACAGACAGACAGAGAGAGAGACAGACAGACAGAGAGAGAGACAGAGAGACAGAGAGAGGGAGAGACAGAGAGAGACAGAGAGAGAGAGAGAGAGAGAGACAGAGAGAGAGGCAGAGGGAGAGGAATGGAGAAAAGTTAAGCCACTTGTGTATATTTACAGTACAAACAGAAAGTCAAACTAGCATACACATAGCCTACCCGTCACCTCCAGCATAAAGGCTTAAACTTTCCACCCACTCTAACCCAGTGCTTCTCAATTATTTTCTGTTACGCCCCCCCTAGGAAGAAGTAAACATTTCGCGCCCCCCAACTCTCCGCTGCGACTGTAAATAGTATCATTTGTCTATAAAATTGTTATAAGTACACCTCTGCATAACATTGTATCCTTATTAACATTAAAGAAAACTAAAAAACTAAAAAGAAATATAGATCAACTTACAACAAAGAATAACTTTATTAACATTGTTTTTTAGTCTAACAGAAAAGTCTTAAAGTTCATTAAATTTGCCTGAAATTAAAAAAATAATTCAATCCTTATTTAAACTGTAAACATTTTTTGACCATTTGATACTGAAAAATATAATCAATAAATAATAATAAATTCAAATTGATCAGCAACATTAACTCAGGAGCACAACATACGAAACACTTTGACCTATAAAACAAAAATGAATAAAACAATTTGTGCTGATTTTTTTTAAAAATAAAAATGAGGAAATCAGGATTAATGGCTACAATGAGCACGTTTTGCAGTGCACAGCTTTTCGAAGCGGGGTTTGAAGCATGATACTGCCACTCTCAGCTCCTGCTCAATGTTTAGCTGGGACCTGTACTTGGTCTTCAGTGCAGCAACAGCAGAGAAGCCAGTCTCACAAAGATAAGATGTTGCAAAAGGAAGAAGAATGCCCAATGGCCCTCTGCCCTAAGAGTGGATACTGCCTCTCTACACTCAGCCAGAATTCACTCAGTGTCTGTGATGTGAACCTCGGTCTCAATGTGGAGTCAGACGTCATATCAATGAACTGGTCCTCCTCTGCAGAGCTGAAACCAGTTGGAGCTGGTGCATTGAAAGGATCTCTCACCCAGTCATATTGGGAACTGTTTTCAGGGAAGTACTTTTTAAAAGAATCCCATCAGTGATGAAATACGCTCCTTAATATATGGAATCACTGAGGTGGCATCAGAGTCAGTAGTGTCAACAAACTCATGCAGGTTCTCGAATGAATCAGTATTTCCTTCATCAAGTCGCCTGCCCCACATTGCAAGCTTTCGAGTGAAAGAGCTGATCTTGTCTGTGACCTGAGGGAGGTGTTTATCTTTCCCTTGAAGCTGTAGATTTAGTTCATTTAGCTTTTCCAAATATGTCACTCAGGTAGGCCAGTTTTGCCAGGAAGTTCTCATCACTAAATGTTTCTGCGAGGTCATACTTGTGCTCCTGCTCCGAAAACATTCTTATCTGCTCTCTGAGCTCAAAAACTGTGGACAAGACTTTTCCTCGTGACAGCCACCTTGCTTCACTGTGAAACAGCACAGCTTGATGTTCAGCTCCCATCTCCTCACAGATAGCAGAGAAGACTCTTGTTTTTAGTGGTCTGGTCTTTATAAAAATTGACTACACCTACAACGTCAGTCATAACCTCACTTAATTCAGAGGAAAGGTGCCTTGAAGCCAGTGCTTCTCTGTGTATAACACGGTGTGTCCACTCAGCATTAGGTGAGGCCTTCTTGATGAGTGCCCGAAGTCCTTTTCTCATCCCTGCCGTGGTCTGTGCACCATCACTGCAAACACCAATGCAGTTCTCCCACTTTAGCCCATTCTCAGTCAGGAAGCAGTTCAGCATTTTGAATAGATCTTCAGCTGTGGCTCTGTCTCTGACATATTTACAAAAAAGTAGATCCTCACACAGGGAGTTTGTCATGTCAAAAAGTACATAAACGATAAACAAACAGTCTTTGTTGCTGTCAGTTGCTTCATCGAACTGTAAGGCAAAACGTTTGTCTTTGAGTTTATCTACCAGCTGATCTTTTAAGATCATTAGCGATGTCATTTATACACGTCTGGCGACGGTGTCATTGGACAGAGGGATAGTCTTAATTTTTGCAGCACTTGCGTCATCCAGCATGACAGAGACCATGTCTAATAATGCAGGCAGTATCAGCTCCTCTGCTATGGAGTGGGGTCTTTCTGCACTGAGCCATTTGGTACGCCACCTTATATGATGCTAACAGTGCTCGCTGGTTTACTGAAGTAGCATTCACAAAGCGCGACGATTGTTGCCAATATCCGGCACGTTTTCGCTGAAAAAACTCAAGCGGCTTCATCAGCGTGATTGGGCTGTAATGTATTTTAAGTGACGCCTTCATTTATTTGGCTTCGTGCTGTCCGCTGCCAACGTTTTTAGACACAGTAAACACACCGGTCTTTCCTCGTCTCCCACCGTAGTCACAGTGAAGCCAAGCGCTACATACGCTTCGTCATATTTCCTCGTCGTAGCTTTCGGGAGACGTACGTTTGTCTCATCATCTCCGTCTCTCTCCGCCTTTCTTTTCATCCCAGTTGAATATGTTTCCATGGTGTCTCTTAAGGGTTTGTTATCTGCACTTCATATCTCCTGCTCTGTGTGCTCTTGTTCGGTGCAACAAAAAAAAAACTACTCCCTGCGGGGAAAAAAAGCATGTTCCACGGGGTCACATGTTCCGCCAGGGGGGCGCACCCAACTCTTTGAGTGGGTGGGCTTGCTCCCTCTCTCTGTGGGTGGGTGGGCTTGCTCCCTCTCTCTGTGAGTGGGTGGGCTTGCTCCCTCTCTCTGTGAGTGGGTGAGTGGGTGGGCTTGCTCCCTCTCTCTGTGAGTGGGTGGGCTTGCTCCCTCTGTGAGTGAGTGAGTGGGTGGGCTTGCTCCCTCTCTCTGTGAGTGGGTGGGCTGCTCCCTCTCTCTGTGAGTGGGTGGGCTTGCTCCCTCTCTCTGTGAGTGGGTGGGCTTGCTCCCTCTCTCTGTGAGTGGGTGGGCTTGCTCCCTCTCTCTGTGAGTGGGTGGGCTTGCTCCCTCTCTCTGTGAGTGGGTGGGCTTGCTCCCTCTCTCTGTGAGTGGGTGGGCTTGCTCCCTCTGTGAGTGAGTGAGTGGGTGGGCTTGCTCCCTCTGTGAGTGAGTGAGTGGGTGGGCTTGCTCCCTCTGTGAGTGAGTGAGTGGGTGGGCTTGCTCCCTCTCTCTGTGAGTGAGTGGGCTTGCTCCCTCTCTCTGTGAGTGGGTGGGCTTGCTCCCTCTCTCTGTGAGTGGGTGGGCTTGCTCCCTCTCTCTGTGAGTGGGTGGGCTTGCTCCCTCTCTCTGTGAGTGAGTGGGTGGGCTTGCTCCCTCTCTCTGTGAGTGAGTGGGTGGGCTTGCTCCCTCTCTCTGTGAGTGAGTGAGTGGGTGGGCTTGCTCCCTCTGTGAGTGAGTGAGTGGGTGGGCTTGCTCCCTCTCTCTGTGAGTGAGTGAGTGGGTGGGCTTGCTCCCTCTCTCTGTGAGTGAGTGAGTGGGTGGGCTTGCTCCCTCTCTCTGTGAGTGAGTGAGTGGGTGGGCTTGCTCCCTCTCTGTGAGTGAGTGGGTGGGTGGGCTTGCTCCCTCTGTGAGTGAGTGGGTGGGTGGGCTTGCTCCCTCTCTCTGTGAGTGGGTGGGCTTGCTCCCTCTCTCTGTGAGTGGGTGGGCTTGCTCCCTCTCTCTGTGAGTGAGTGGGTGGGCTTGCTCCCTCTCTCTGTGAGTGAGTGGGTGGGCTTGCTCCCTCTCTCTGTGAGTGAGTGAGTGGGTGGGCTTGCTCCCTCTGTGAGTGAGTGAGTGGGTGGGCTTGCTCCCTCTCTCTGTGAGTGAGTGAGTGGGTGGGCTTGCTCCCTCTCTCTGTGAGTGAGTGAGTGGGTGGGCTTGCTCCCTCTCTGTGAGTGAGTGGGTGGGTGGGCTTGCTCCCTCTGTGAGTGAGTGGGTGGGTGGGCTTGCTCCCTCTCTCTGTGAGTGAGTGGGTGGGTGGGCTTGCTCCCTCTCTCTGTGAGTGAGTGAGTGGGTGGGCTTGCTCCCTCTCTCTGTGAGTGAGTGAGTGGGTGGGCTTGCTCCCTCTCTCTGTGAGTGAGTGAGTGGGCTTGCTCCCTCTCTCTGTGAGTGAGTGAGTGGGTGGGCTTGCTCCCTCTCTCTGTGAGTGAGTGAGTGGGTGGGCTTGCTCCCTCTCTCTGTGAGTGAGTGAGTGGGTGGGCTTGCTCCCTCTCTCTGTGAGTGAGTGAGTGGGTGGGCTTGCTCCCTCTCTCTGTGAGTGAGTGAGTGGGTGGGCTTGCTCCCTCTCTCTGTGAGTGAGTGGGTGGGTGGGCTTGCTCCCTCTCTCTGTGAGTGAGTGAGTGGGTGGGTGGGCTTGCTCCCTCTCTCTGTGAGTGAGTGAGTGGGTGGGTGGGCTTGCTCCCTCTCTCTGTGAGTGAGTGAGTGGGTGGGTGGGCTTGCTCCCTCTCTCTGTGAGTGAGTGAGTGGGTGGGTGGGCTTGCTCCCTCTCTCTGTGAGTGAGTGAGTGGGTGGGTGGGCTTGCTCCCTCTCTCTGTGAGTGAGTGAGTGGGTGGGTGGGCTTGCTCCCTCTCTCTGTGAGTGAGTGAGTGGGTGGGTGGGCTTGCTCCCTCTCTCTGTGAGTGAGTGAGTGGGTGGGTGGGCTTGCTCCCTCTCTCTGTGAGTGAGTGGGTGGGTGGGCTTGCTCCCTCTCTCTGTGAGTGAGTGGGTGGGTGGGCTTGCTCCCTCTCTCTGTGAGTGAGTGAGTGGGTGGGTGGGCTTGCTCCCTCTCTCTGTGAGTGAGTGAGTGGGTGGGTGGGCTTGCTCCCTCTCTCTGTGAGTGAGTGGGTGGGTGGGCTTGCTCCCTCTCTCTGTGAGTGAGTGGGTGGGTGGGCTTGCTCCCGCTCTCTGTGAGTGAGTGGGTGGGTGGGCTTGCTCCCTCTCTCTGTGAGTGAGTGGGTGGGTGGGCTTGCTCCCTCTCTCTGTGAGTGAGTGGGTGGGTGGGCTTGCTCCCTCTCTCTGTGAGTGAGTGGGTGGGTGGGCTTGCTCCCTCTCTCTGTGAGTGAGTGGGTGGGTGGGCTTGCTCCCTCTCTCTGTGAGTGAGTGGGTGGGTGGGCTTGCTCCCTCTCTCTGTGAGTGAGTGGGTGGGTGGGCTTGCTCCCTCTCTCTGTGAGTGAGTGGGTGGGTGGGCTTGCTCCCTCTCTCTGTGTGAGTGAGTGGGTGGGTGGGCTTTCTCCCTCTCTCTGTGTGAGTGAGTGGGTGGGTGGGCTTGCTCCCTCTCTCTGTGTGAGTGAGTGGGTGGGTGGGCTTGCTCCCTCTCTCTGTGAGTGAGTGGGTGGGCTTGCTCCCTCTCTCTGTGAGTGAGTGGGTGGGCTTGCTCCCTCTCTCTGTGAGTGAGTGGGTGGGCTTGCTCCCTCTCTCTGTGAGTGAGTGGGTGGGCTTGCTCCCTCTGTGAGTGAGTGGGTGGGCTTGCTCCCTCTCTCTGTGAGTGAGTGGGTGGGCTTGCTCCCTCTCTCTGTGAGTGAGTGGGTGGGCTTGCTCCCTCTCTCTGTGAGTGAGTGAGTGGGTGGGCTTGCTCCCTCTCTCTGTGAGTGAGTGAGTGGGTGGGCTTGCTCCCTCTCTCTGTGAGTGGGTGGGTGGGCTTGCTCCCTCTCTCTGTGAGTGGGTGGGTGGGCTTGCTCCCTCTCTCTGTGAGTGGGTGGGTGGGCTTGCTCCCTCTCTCTGTGAGTGGGTGGGTGGGCTTGCTCCCTCTCTCTGTGAGTGGGTGGGTGGGCTTGCTCCCTCTCTCTGTGAGTGGGTGGGTGGGCTTGCTCCCTCTCTCTGTGAGTGGGTGGGTGGGCTTGCTCCCTCTCTCTGTGAGTGGGTGGGTGGGCTGCTCTCTCTGTGAGTGGGTGGGTGGGCTGCTCCCTCTGTGAGTGGGTGGGTGGGCTGCTCCCTCTCTCTGTGAGTGGGTGGGTGGGCTGCTCCCTCTCTCTGTGAGTGGGTGGGTGGGCTTGCTCCCTCTCTCTGTGAGTGGGTGGGTGGGCTGCTCTCTGTGAGTGGGTGGGTGGGCTGCTCCCTCTGTGAGTGGGTGGGTGGGCTGCTCCCTCTCTCTGTGAGTGGGTGGGTGGGCTGCTCCCTCTCTCTGTGAGTGGGTGGGTGGGCTGCTCCCTCTCTCTGTGAGTGGGTGGGTGGGCTGCTCCCTCTCTCTGTGAGTGGGTGGGTGGGCTGCTCCCTCTCTCTGTGAGTGGGTGGGCGGGCTGCTCCCTCTCTCTGTGAGTGGGTGGGTGGGCTTGCTCCCTCTCTCTGTGAGTGGGTGGGCTTGCTCCCTCTCTCTGTGAGTGGGTGGGCTTGCTCCCTCTCTCTGTGAGTGGGTGGGCTTGCTCCCTCTCTCTGTGAGTGGGTGGGCTTCTCCCTCTCAGCACACAGATGGAGTCCTAATCAATGCACTGTCTGCTGCCACCAGCTCCCAATACCCTGTTATAGCGGAGTTTAAAACGGTTTATAAATGTTCAAAACATTAAAACGTTGATCAAGAGTTATAAATGGATTTCAAAAGAAGGAAATGTCATGACAACGAATTACTATCATCACCTCACTCTAATAAACATGTTTAGATTAGTGAATGGCAAAACTGGAGTATTTCTTGCGTTTTTAAAAAGGAGAAAGTGATTTGAATGAAAACCTTGCACTCCCTCTCCTCCATACCCGTTTCTAACCAACCAACCAACCGCACCTCAACTGCCCTGAATGACAAGCACGCCGAAAATGACAGGAATGTGTGGAGCGCACCGAAAGTTCTCCTATAATAGCCAACAGAGAACTGACTCTACAGGCTGTTCCGGGTTCGGAGCGAAGGTCGGTAACAGCGATAGGTAGCAGACATCTCTCACACACGTATAAGGATGAAATACTCAATTCAAAACACACACACACCTCTGATTTGGTTGGGGACGCAACACACCACTCAGCTATATATATATATATATATATATATATATATATATATATATATATATATATATATATATATATATATATATATATTTATTTATTTATGAAGGAACACACATTAACCCCAAGCCGGGTGAAACCATACCACCCGCACCGTGCAAAAACCCGGGCGGGAACTCCAGTTGCTGCGACACACAGGGTGTGTGTGTTTGTGTAACACCACTTTCAAATTGATTTAGCCTAATCAACCACGAACAAACTTTGGCTCTGTCAGGTCAACACACACACACATTAGCTGTCTGTTCCTTATCAATCCGTTTCTCCCTACCCCGGCCGCACATTCATTCGTCGACTCGCCAACACCTTCTCTCCCATTATAGCTTATACACACCGCGGCCCAGGGAACAAGACGAATATATGGCTGAATGTGGCCAAGCAATGATATCCATTTAGCTTCTGTTAGGCTATATTCTGTAGGCTACATTTCAGAGTACATTTACTAAATCAAGAGAACGGGCGCGTCACGTACTGTCTCTCCATCTCTATTCCGCAGTGGTCTATTTGTCTTCACTAGAGGGAGAAGCCCTGTCATAGCCACACAACTAGACCGCCACCCAGCTATATAACGGCATTACACAGTATTATCATAGTGTCTTTAGCCCAGAGATTTTAAATCATACTTCTCAAATTCCCGGTAGAAAAAAGGAGCGAATCCGGTGGGTAAAATAATAATAATAACCCCGCCACTCACTTTATAGAAGATGAGTTTCACCGTGCCGTAGAACCCCATGGTGATTGTATTCCTCCGTTATAACGCCCTTCAGCTCCGTTATAACGCCCTTCAGCTCGTATCTCCTTCAAGGTAGCACAACTCCACAGCTCGAGAAAGATCGGTAGTTCTCCTCTTGTCCGAAGGCAAAAATCCTCCCACCTCTCCTCCCTCAGTTAGAGCCAACCTTAACGTTGCCTGCCGCTACCGGCATGCTCCAGGGCAAGCCTATTTTCCTCTCCCCAATGCGACGCTATAAGCTAAAAAAATTTTTTATTACTATTTCTTATTGTTGTTGCATCGTGGAGACGGAACATGCAAGAAAGCATTTCGTTTGGACGATGTATAACATGCGTATCCCGTACATACGACTAATAAAACTTGACGCAAGTTAGCTTTAACGGCATGAACCTAGCTAGCCAGCCGTATAAGCGCAGAGAGAGGCGAGGCAGATCTCATACAGACTGCCAAACCTACCGGGAGACACTGCATCGTCAGGCTGCTAAAGAGGAATGCGGAGAGAACAGAGGGGAGGGGAGAGACGCTGTATGACCATATCAGAGACATTTCCCTCAGATTACACAGACCCACAAAGAATTCGAAAACAAATCCAATTTTGATAAACTCCCATATCTATTAGGTAAAATACCAGTGTGGGTAACCAAGCACAAACACAATTGTAGCCTAAATATAACCCATATATATTTCTGTTGATCTATAATAATAATAATAATAATAATAAGCCATTTAGCAGACGCTTTTATCCAAAGCGACTTACAGTCATGTGTGCATTCATTTTTACGTATGGGTGGTCCCGGGGATCGAACCCACTACCCTGGCGTTACAAGCGCAATGCTCTACCAATTGAGCTACAGAGGACCAGATTTGAATGTTTCCATCCAAGATATGGAGGTCCATCTTGAAGGACTCGCTTTCACAGAAACTCGTTTATCTGTGCCCTTATGTACTTCAACTATTTGCACATTGTTACAACACTGTACACGGCCATAATATAACATTTGAAAATACTCTGTTCTTTTGAAACTTTAGTGAGTAATGTTTACTGTTCATTTAATGATAGATGATTTTTTTTTAAATTGCTTGCTTACATTGCTTTGACAATGTAAATACAATGGGGAAAAAAAGTATTTAGTCAGCCACCAATTGTGCAAGTTCTCCCACTTAAAAAGATGAGAGAGGCCTGTAATTTTCATCATAGGTACACGTCAACTATGACAGACAAAATGAGAAAAAAAAATCCAGAAAATCACATTGTAGGATTTTTTATGAATTTATTTGCAAATTATGGTGGAAAATAAGTATTTGGTCAATAACAAAAGTTTCTCAATACTTTGTTATATACCCTTTGTTGGCAATGACACAGGTCAAACGTTTTCACAAGGTTTTCACACACTGTTGCTGGTATTTTGGCCCATTCCTCCATGCAGATCTCCTCTAGAGCAGTGATGTTTTGGGGCTGTCGCTGGGCAACAGACTTTCAACTCCCTCCAAAGATTTTCTATGGGGGTTGAGATCTGGAGACTGGCTAGGCCACTCCAGGACCTTGAAATGCTTCTTACGAAGCCACTCCTTCGTTGCCCGGGCGGTGTGTTTGGGATCATTGTCATGCTGAAAGACCCAGCCACGTTTCATCTTCAATGCCCTTGCTGATGGAAGGAGGTTTTCACTCAAAATCTCACGATACATGGCCCCATTCATTCATTCCTTTACACGGATCAGTCGTCCTGGTCCCTTTGCAGAAAAACAGCCCCAATGCATGATGTTTCCACCCCCATGCTTCACAGTAAGTATGGTGTTCTTTGGATGCAACTCAGCATTCTTTGTCCTCCAAACACGACGAGTTGAGTTTTTACCAAAAAGTTATATTTTGGTTTCATCTGACATTCTCCCAATCCTCTTCTGGATCATCCAAATGCACTCTAGCAAACTTCAGGCGGGCCTGGACATGTACTGGCTTAAGCAGGGGGACACGTCTGGTACTGCAGGATTTGAGTCCCTGGCGGCGTAGTGTGTTACTGATGGTAGGCTTTGTTACTTTGGTCCCAGCTCTCTGCAGGTCATTCACTAGGTCCCCCCGTGTGGTTCTGGGATTTTTGCTCACCGTTCTTGTGATCATTTTGACCCCACGGGGTGAGATCTTGCGTGGAGCCCCAGATCGAGGGAGATTATCAGTGGTCTTGTATGTCTTCCATTTCCTAATAATTGCTCCCACAGTTGATTTCTTCAATCCAAGCTGCTTACCTATTGCAGATTCAGTCTTCCCAGCCTGGTGCAGGTCTACAATTTTGTTTCTGGTGTCCTTTGACAGCTCTTTGGTCTTGGCCATAGTGGAGTTTGGAGTGTGACTGTTTGAGGTTGTGGACAGGTGTCTTTTATACTGATAACAAGTTCAAACAGGTGCCATTAATACAGGTAACGAGTGGAGGACAGAGGAGCATCTTAAAGAAGAAGTTACAGGTCTGTGAGAGCCAGAAATCTTGCTTGTTTGTAGGTGACGAAATACTTATTTTCCACCATAATTTGCAAATAAATTCATTAAAAATCCTACAATGTGATTTTCTGGATTTTTTCCCCTAAATTTGTCTGTCATAGTTGACGTGTACCTATGATGAAAATTACAGGCCTCTCTCATCTTTTTAAGTGGGAGAACTTGCACAATTGGTGGCTGACAATACTTTTTTCCCCCACTGTATTTACATTGTCAAAGCAATGTAAGCAAGCAATTAAAAAAAAAAATCATCTATCATTAAATCATTACATTTTCTCCCCCACTGTATACACTGAGTGTACAAAACATTAGGAACACCTTCCTACTATTGGAGTTGTAACCCCCCATTGAACAGGGGCATGGACTCTACTCAGGACTTGTCAGGACTCTACTCAGGACTTGTCAGGACTCTACAAGGTGTCCAAAGCTCCTGTTCCTCTTATAGAATATTAGCTTAAAAGTTTTGCGGACCTCCTGCACGTAAATATACAAACAGTACCAGCACCCAAAATGAGTACCGGAACCTATTTCAGTCAGGCACTGATAAGAAGTCCAAGAAGAAGTAAATCAGGTAGGCCTATTTTATGACTTTTCCACCAGATCAGAGCATGACATTTTTTCCCCCTTTAATGCTGAGTGGTTATCGAAAGGGAGAGAGCTGAAAACATTTTTCAAATAGGCTACGGTGAGGAACTATTGTCATTCTCAATGGATGTAGACTTTGTTTGCTTGCTGTTTGAGGTGAAGAAAACATGACTTTGAGAAGCTCCACAGCTCATTAGTGGTGGTGCGTTAAGCCAATCAGAAATACTATCAGATCCCCAAACGGGCACAGGTAGCCTATAGGCCTACTTGTATGCGTGCGCTAACTAACAAAAATGACTAAATTGACAAAATTCATAAATGGAATGAAATAAACCAAAACTTGGTTCTCTCACACAAGTTGCGTTCACACTGCAAACTCGGACAATGAGAACGGGAAGACTGGAATAATAATATTGAATGCCTTAAAATAAATGACCGTAACCAAAGTAACAAAAATGATAGATTAGAAATGATAGGAATTAACAGTACTACAGGCGATATACAGAGCATTGGGAAAGTATTCAGACCCCTTGACTTTTTCCACATTTTGTTGCAGCCTTATTCTGAAATTCATTAAATAGTTCTCCCCCCCCCCCCCCCCCTCAATCTACACACAATACCCCATAATGACAAAGCAAAAAACGGAAATATGACATTTACATAAGTATTCAGACCCTTTACTCAGTACCTTTGTTGAAGCACCTTTGGCAGCGATTACAGCCTAGAGTCTTCTTGGGTATGACGCTACAAGCTTGGCACACCTGTATTTGGGAAGTTTCTCCCATTCCTCTCTGCAGATCCTCTCAAGCTCTGTCAGGTTGGATGGAGAGCATCCCTGCACAGCTATTTTCAGGTCTCTCCAGAGATGTTCGATCGGGTTCAAGTCCGGGCTCTGGCTGGGCCACTCAAGGATATTCAGAGACTTGTCCCGAAGCCAGTCCTGCGTTGATTTGGCTGTGTGCTTAGGGTCGTTGTCCTGTTGGAAGGTGAACCTTCGCCCCAGTCTGAGGTCCTGAGTGCTCTGGAGCAGGTTTTCATCAAGGATCTCTCTGTACTTTGCACCGTTCATCTTTGCCTCGATCCTGACTAGCCTCTCAGTCACTGCCGCTGAAACACATCCCCACAGCATGATGCTGCCACCACCATGCTTCACCGTAGGGATGGTGCCAGGTTTCCTCCAGACGTGACGCTTGACATTCAGGCCAAAGAGTTCAATCTTGGTTTCATCAGACCAGAGAATCTTGTTTCTCATAGTCTGAAAGTCTTTAGGCAAACTCCAAGCGGGCTGTCATGTGCCTTTTAATGAGGAGTGGCTTCCGTCTGGCCACTCTACCATAAAGGCCTAATTGGTGGAGTGCTGCAGAGATGGTTGTCCTTCTGGAAGGTTCTCCCATCTCCACAGAGGAACTCTGGAGCTCTGTCAGAGTGACCATCGGGTTCTTGGTCACCTCCCTGACCAAGGCCCTTCTCCTCCGATTGCTCAGTTTGGCCGGGCAGCCAGCTCTAGGAAGAGTCTTGGCGGTTCCAAACTTATTCCATTTAAGAATGATGGAGGCCACTGTGTTCTTGGGGACCTTCAATGCTGCAGACATTTTTTGGTACCCTTCCCCAGATCTGTGCCTCGACACAATCCTGTCTCGGAGCTCTACGGACAATTCCTTCGACCACATGGCTTGGTTTTTGCTCTGACATGCACTGTCAACTGTGGGACCTTATATAGACAGGTGTGTGCCTTTCCAAATCATGTCCAATTATACTGCCGAAACGGTCCCCCAAAGGAGCAGAGAGAGAGAGAGAGGGGGAGAGAGCGCGCGAGAGAGAGGGCGAGAGCGAGAGAATAGGAGAAAGAGAAGAGAAAGTGCAGGAGAGTGAAAGAGAGGGGACCATAGTTTATAGCATTCTTCTAGTGTCACGTTACTAAAGTTCTGCCCTCCTGCAGTCTCCTTTCTCTCGTGTGTGTGATCAGTCATGTCTAGGCAGACACCTGTTCCCCCCATTACTCCTCCTCAGCCCCCCCCACCCATCTTTATAGAACCAGACTGATGCATATTTATGCTGTGTAATCCCATAGTCCATCACTAAAACTACAGGGAATAGAGTGAGTAAACTCCCTGGACTATTCTGTAGGCAGGACTAAGACACTACCAACGCAACACAAACACACAGAGAGACAGACAGAGAGAGAGAGAGAGAGACATAGACAGAGAGAGAGACATAGAGAGACAGACAGAGAGAATTGAGGAGACAGGAAGACACCACACTACACACATCTGTGAATGGGTTTTGGGTCAGTGTATGAACTACATTGATCAGAGAACAGAGCCACACAGAGAGAGTCATTGCGTGTGTTTCACACCAATGGTTCCAAACAATGCCACCTTTAGAGACCTGACATCTGGTGGGTAAATGATTTAACAAACTACTTTATTTATTCCAACACACTTTGAAGTCTTCACCAACAGACTAACGGTTCAGTATGCTACTTAAGTCTTCTAGGACTTTGATTGTAACCAGCTTTATCTCAAATGGGATGGTCACTCTAATCCTGGGAATAGTACAGATTGTTGGGAATGCTGGCTGCCTGGGAATTCTGTCCAGGTTTGTGTGTCTATCCTGGCAAAGCTTCATAGGTAGCCTAACTAACAGACTGGTGTGTGTGTGTGTGTGTGTGCGTAGCCTAACTAAGTGACGTGTGTGTGTGTGTGTGTGTGTCTGTGTGTGTGTGTGTGTGTGTGCGCGTAGCCTAACTAAGTGACGTGTGTGTGTGTGTGTGTGTCTGTGTGTGTGTGTGTGTGCGTGCGCGGGCGTCTCAGGGTTTCCGTTAGCCGGTAATAGCTGGCTTTTGCCCGTTAAAATATGGTAAAGCAGAGAAATAAAATGGCCGCCGGCCAATAGTCCGGGAGAAGAAGAAAAATCCCATTGTGAAATATTGTTTTTTAGCCTCTTGATTGGTGGAAATACCAGTCCATGGAAATACCAGTCCATGGAAATACATTTGACTGGTCAGTCTTCATCAGCGCCTCACACGACACTTTGCAATGAGCTGGAGGCAGTATGCATTTTGAAAACATATACTTAAATTGTTTGAAACCTGAACATTTGACTACATATGAGGCATGTCTTACCTTGCTTCAAAGTAGCCTAGCGAAAGTCAGACCATATCCTGAGGCGATTATTCTACACTGCTCAAAAAAATAAATTAAAAATAACACATCCTAGATCTGAATGAATGAAATAATCTTATTAAATACTTTTTTCTTTACATAGTTGAATGTGCTGACAATAAAAAAATCACACAAAAATTATCAATGGAAATCAAATTTATCAACCCATGGAGGTCTGGATTTGGAGTCACCCTCAAAATTAAAGTGGAAAACCACACTACAGGCTGATCCAACTTTTGATGTAATGTCCTTAAAACAAGTCAAAATGAGGCTCAGTAGTGTGTGTGGCCTCCACGTGCCTGTATGACCTCCCTACAACGCCTGGGCATGCTCCTGATGAGGTGGCGGATGGTCTCCTGAGGGATCTCCTCCCAGACCTGGACTAAAGCATCCGCCAACTCCTGGACAGTCTGTGGTGCAACGTGGCGTTGGTGGATGGAGCGAGACATGATGTCCCAGATGTGCTCAATTGGATTCAGGTCTGGGGAACGGGCGGGCCAGTCCATAGCATCAATGCCTTCCTCTTGCAGGAACTGCTGACACACTCCAGCCACATGAGGTCTAGCATTGTCTAGCATTAGGAGGAACCCAGGGCCAACAGTCAGTGCTGGGGACTAGATAGAAGCCAGGTATCTGGGGTCCCCCTGGTGGCCAAGGTGATAACTGCACAGAAGAACCAACACCATTTACACTAAACTACTGTGATGACTAAGCAGAGGACCACTAAACTACTGTGATGACTATACAGAGGACCACTAAACTACTGTGATGACTGTACAGAGGACCACTAAACTACTGTGATGACTGAACAGAGGACCACTAAACTACTGAGATGACTGAACACACAGTGAAGAAGCTGATAACACAAGGAAACCAAAACAGACTTCAGAAGGGCACTGCTGAATATAGCCTACAAGAAACGGTTTAAAATACAGCAATACAGCACTACGTAAAACACAGTCAAAGAATCCCAATGATTTGCTTCCAATCTGACATATCAAAGAGTCTTTAAAACATTAAAATACAACTTATAATGAGCACATTCACATAACACACTGTTACAGACATAACACACTGACATATTGCCCAAATAAATACTCTCAATATAGATTGATTCCTTCATCTACCGTAGTCCTGCACAACCTTCCGATGTATTATATTTAAAAATGGTTCTAAAGTATTGTTTGAGTTTATATATTGAAAGGTTTCTGGTTTGCTCAGATAAATTATTCAATTTCTATATTGCTCTGAATCTAAATGTTATTTAGCCATTTCTGGTGTCAGTTTGGATAACACAGATCTATTCCTAGTATTGACTTACTGTCTGCTCTTACCTACTGAATACTGTTGTGAATGGAGTTCGGCTGTTTTAAATGGTGTAGATTGTGAGATAAAATAACAAGATCATTGGAGAAAAAAACAAAAACATAATTGATGACCAACCAAGAGCATTGTGCATGACTACGACAGAAGAACCGTATCTCCAGCTTAAAACAATCCCTTGCTGCTTTGTTCTGTCCAATCTGCATCCTCCTAATTTCATTTGCTGATGCATTTCCCCAGACCACAGAACAGTAGTTCACCGGACTCCCAATTCATGCTTGGGTTGTTTGCTTAAGAATCTTTCCCGGTAAATATTTAGCTCTCCTTCTGATCATGCAGTATATTATTTTATACTTAGATTAGTTATTTGAGACGACCATGATAAGCAGTTGTCTAGCTACACCCCTAGTCGTTCGGTTTCTGACCCCCCGTGCTTAATTGTATCCCGTGCTGTGTTGGCCTTTTCCTGTCGGAACAGACCAACATAACCTTGGTTTTCAAAAACAAGTTTGTTCCGGCAAACCCGCTCCCTGATTTCCCCCAGATCTAGCTGTAGAGCTTGCTGTACCTGTTGAACCGACTGTCAGATAAGGTATAAGGAAGGTCGTTGGTATATATTCAATAAATTAGTGAGAGAAGGAGAATGGATGGATGATGGTGGTAAGAATTCCATCCGGTCATTCCAAGATTTTTACGGGCCCTGAGGACATAGAGAATGTCCCTAAAATCACACTGCTGGACATTCTGAAGACAGGGAGAGAGAGAGTGGGGGGGGGGGGGGTGTCAGCTGTCGCCACAAAAAAAGCCACTCTCCCGTGCTGCCTCAGAGTGGGGGAAGGGGAGAGGAGAGGCGAGGGACGGAGTGGAGGGGAGAGGAGAGGAGAGGCGAGGGACGGAGTGGAGGGGGGAGAGGAGAGGCGAGGGACGGAGTGGAGGGGGGGAGAGGAGAGGAGAGGCGAGGGACGGAGTGGAGGGGGGGAGAGGAGAGGGACGGAGTGGAGGGGGGGAGAGGAGAGGCGAGGGACGGAGTGGAGGGGGGAGAGGAGAGGCGAGGGACGGAGTGGAGGGGGGGAGAGGAGAGGAGAGGGACGGAGTGGAGGGGGGGAGAGGAGAGGAGAGGGACGGAGTGGAGGGGGGGAGAGGAGAGGCGAGGGACGGAGTGAAGGGGGGGAGAGGAGAGGCGAGGGACGGAGTGGAGGGGGGGAGGAGGAGAGGCGAGGGACGGAGTGGAGGGGGGGAGAGGAGAGGCGAGGGACGGAGTGGAGGGGGGGAGGAGGAGGAGAGGCGAGGGACGGAGTGGAGGGGGGGAGAGGAGAGGCGAGGGACGGAGTGGAGGGGGGGAGAGGAGAGGAGAGGGACGGAGTGGAGGGGGGGAGAGGAGAGGCGAGGGACGGAGTGGAGGGGGGGAGAGGAGAGGCGAGGGACGGAGTGGAGGGGGGAGGAGGAGAGGCGAGGGACGGAGTGGAGGGGGGGAGAGGAGAGGCGAGGGACGGAGTGGAGGGGGGGAGAGGAGAGGGACGGAGTGGAGGGGGGGAGAGGAGAGGCGAGGGACGGAGTGGAGGGGGGAGAGGAGAGGCGAGGGACGGAGTGGAGGGGGGGAGAGGAGAGGGACGGAGTGGAGGGGGGGAGAGGAGAGGCGAGGGACGGAGTGGAGGGGGGAGAGGAGAGGCGAGGGACGGAGTGGAGGGGGGGAGAGGAGAGGAGAGGGACGGAGTGGAGGGGGGAGAGGAGAGGCGAGGGACGGAGTGGAGGGGGGGAGGAGGAGGAGAGGCGAGGGACGGAGTGGAGGGGGGGAGAGGAGAGGAGAGGGACGGAGTGGAGGGGGGGAGAGGAGAGGAGAGGGACGGAGTGGAGGGGGGGAGAGGAGAGGCGAGGGACGGAGTGAAGGGGGGGAGAGGAGAGGCGAGGGACGGAGTGGAGGGGGGGAGGAGGAGAGGCGAGGGACGGAGTGGAGGGGGGAGAGGAGAGGCGAGGGACGGAGTGGAGGGGGGAGAGGAGAGGCGAGGGACGGAGTGGAGGGGGGGAGAGGAGAGGAGAGGGACGGAGTGGAGGGGGGGAGAGGAGAGGCGAGGGACGGAGTGGAGGGGGGAGAGGAGAGGCGAGGGACGGAGTGGAGGGGGGGAGAGGAGAGGAGAGGGACGGAGTGGAGGGGGGAGAGGAGAGGAGAGGGACGGAGTGGAGGGGGGGAGAGGAGAGGCGAGGGACGGAGTGGAGGGGGGGAGGAGGAGAGGCGAGGGACGGAGTGGAGGGGGGGAGAGGAGAGGCGAGGGACGGAGTGGAGGGGGGGAGGAGGAGAGGCGAGGGACGGAGTGGAGGGGGGGAGAGGAGAGGCGAGGGACGGAGTGGAGGGGGGGAGGAGGAGGAGAGGCGAGGGACGGAGTGGAGGGGGGGAGAGGAGAGGCGAGGGACGGAGTGGAGGGGGGGAGAGGAGAGGAGAGGGACGGAGTGGAGGGGGGGAGAGGAGAGGCGAGGGACGGAGTGGAGGGGGGAGGAGGAGAGGAGAGGCGAGGGACGGAGTGGAGGGGGGGAGAGGAGAGGCGAGGGACGGAGTGGAGGGGGGGAGAGGAGAGGCGAGGGACGGAGTGGAGGGGGGGAGAGGAGAGGCGAGGGACGGAGTGGAGGGGGGGAGAGGAGAGGCGAGGGACGGAGTGGAGGGGGGGAGGAGGAGAGGCGAGGGACGGAGTGGAGGGGGGGAGGAGGAGAGGCGAGGGACGGAGTGGAGGGGAGGAGGAGGAGAGGCGAGGGACGGAGTGGAGGGGGGGAGAGGAGAGGCGAGGGACGGAGTGGAGGGGGGGAGAGGAGAGGAGAGGGACGGAGTGGAGGGGGGGAGAGGAGAGGCGAGGGACGGAGTGGAGGGGGGGAGGAGGAGGAGAGGCGAGGGACGGAGTGGAGGGGGGGAGAGGAGAGGCGAGGGACGGAGTGGAGGGGGGGAGGAGGAGAGGGACGGAGTGGAGGGGGGGAGAGGAGAGGCGAGGGACGGAGTGGAGGGGGGGAGAGGAGAGGCGAGGGACGGAGTGGAGGGGGGGAGAGGAAAAAGGGAGGGACGGAGTGGAGGGGGGGAGAGGAAAAAGGGAGGGACGGAGTGGAGGGGGGGAGAGGAAAAAGGGAGGGACGGAGTGGAGGGGGGAGGAGGAGAGGCGAGGGACGGAGTGGAGGGGGGGAGGAGGAGACATACATACATACAAGCCAACACACAATCAGATAGAAATGTATTGAGTAGAACAGATATGATTCTCTATTATGTATGATCTATAAATCAAGTCATTTCGATCTTCAAATCGTATGATGTCACCTCACTGAACAGACCTGTCAGGATGACAGAATGTAGTGACGGGGGAAAACATCCACAGTTACAATATCGCAATATTATTTAGATACTAAAGCCTCGTTCACACTGCAGGCGTTAACGTTCAAATCAGTAACCAGGAATACTGACTGTCCAAACAGAAAGTTACAAGTGACCAAATCAGATGTGTGTGTGTGTTCAGACAGCGGCCATTTCCTGACGTGGCTACGCTAGTTGTCATAGTAACGACGGGTGTGTGAGCTGATTGGTGGTGGTGCTTCCTGTCACTCAGGAGTTATGTAGCAAGCTAAGGTGACAAAAATGCCTGTCATGGACGTTTCCCAGTTGCTGTTTAAAGTCATAGTGCAAGAACACGTTTAAAGCCTCAAAGGATAAGATGATCCAACTTTCAAAACTAGCCCTTTTTGGCTAGCCACAGCAGTCAACCAGCTAGCTAGGTAGCTGTTTAGCTTTCTAGCACATTCACTCATTTGTAAACAATGAACAAGCTAGTTAGCTACCACATGTTCTTGTCAAACTGTCAGCAGAGTAGCTAGCAAGCAACAAGATACGACAAATAAGTCTAAAAACCACTGGAGGGCAAATAAATCAGATTTAACCATTCAGACATAAGTCACATGGCCAGGAATCAGATTTGTATCAGACTTCAAATGAAAAAGAACAGATTCGAATCATATATGCAAAAGAAAAAAAAAAGAAAAAACTAATTTGAGTCACTTCAAACTGCCAATGTGAGCAAGGCCTTTTGACTCATTTGTTGAAAAATCACTAGGTAGCGTTAGTCGGCTGTACTCGCTTGGTCTCCATCTTTTTAAATAGTGAGCCAACATGTTTTCAGCACTTTTTATTTCCCCTGACTGATTAAAAAAAAACTCATTTTTATCATGGCTCTCTCCTCTCTGCAGCAGACGTATAGTGAGTAATATGTTTGGAACATCAAATCACAGTATCGAATCGGCACCTAAGTTTCGTGATAGTATCGTATAGTGAGGTCCCTGGCATGGCCATTCCCAGCCCTAGTAGAACGCCAAGACACTTTGTTGACTAAAGGCCCCACCACAGACAGACCGTTTGCCATGCTTCAACAAATGAGAGACAAAGAGATTTTGGGGGGGGGGGGGGGGGGGGGGGGAGACAACCAAACCAACACCTCCCCTCTAGAACAGGACAGTGGAAGGCCAGAAGTCAGGACAACGCAACATCACAAAACATTCAGATAGAAGTGCATTGAGTAGAACAGATATTATACAGATGGACACAGATCTGTATTTTGATTCTCTGTCATGTAGGACAGTGTTTCATAATCTCGGTCCCGGGGACCCAAAGAGGTGATCATTGTAGTTTTTGTCCAAGCGCTACACATCTGATTCACCTAATCACAACATTATCAAGCCTGTGTTATTTCATAGTTTTGATGTCTTCACTATTATTCTACAGTGTAGAAAACAGTAAAAATAAAGAAAAACCCTGGAATGAGTAGGTGTTCTAAAACGTTTGATTGGTACTGTATATTACCCAGCATGCCTTCAACATGACAACACCCACCCCCTTCAACATGACAACACCCAACCCCTTCAACACGACAACACCCACCCCCTTCAACACGACAACACCCACCCCCTTCAACACGACAACACCCACCCCCTTCAACATGACAACACCCACCCCCTTCAACATGACAACACCCACCCCCTTCAACACGACAACACCCACCCCCTTCAACATGACAACACCCAACCCCTTCAACACGACAACACCCACCCCCTTCAACACGACAACACCCACCCCCTTCAACACGACAACACCCAACCCTTCAACACGACAACACCCAACCCTTCAACATGACAACACCCACCCCCTTCAACATGACAACACCCACCCCCTTCAACACGACAACACCCACCCCCTTCAACACGACAACACCCACCCCCTTCAACATGACAACACCCACCCCCTTCAACATGACAACACCCAACCCCTTCAACTTCAACTTGCTATTATGTTTCTGCCAATACACACAGCGGGGGCACCATGCATGGAGGCACACCACAACATTATCGCATTGGGACCTACCAGTAAAATACCATCCTTCAGCCAGTAGAGGGAGCCAGGTTGTATGTAATACCCTGCTTCAGCCAGTAGAGGGAGCCATGTTGTCTGTAATACCCTGCTTTAGCCAGTAGAAGGAGCCATGTTGTCTGTAATACCCTGCTTTAGCCAGTAGAAGGAGCCATGTTGTCTGTAATACCCTGCTTTAGCCAGTAGAAGGAGCCAGGTTGTATGTAATACCCTGCTTTAGCCAGTAGAAGGAGCCAGGTTGTATGTAATACCCTGCTTTAGCCAGTAATGGGCCAGTTCCTGTGTATGACACCCAGTAATGGGCCAGTTCCTGTTTATACCACCCAGTAATGGGCCAGTTCCTGTGTATGACACCCAGTAATGGGCCAGTTCCTGTGTATGACACCCAGTAATGGGCCAGTTCCTGTGTATAACACCCAGTAATGGGCCAGTTCCTGTGTATGACACCCAGTAATGGGCCAGTTCCTGTGTATGACACCCAGTAATGGGCCAGTTCCTGTGTATAACACCCAGTAATGGGCCAGTTCCTGTGTATGACACCCAGTAATGGGCCAGTTCCTGTTTATACCACCCAGTAATGGGCCAGTTCCTGTTTATAACAAATTCTCAGCGTGGTTATCTGGTCCATTACTGGGTGTCATACACAGGAACTGGCCCATTACTGGGTGTCATACACAGGAACTGGCCCATTACTGGGTGTCATACACAGGAACTGGGCTATCGCGTCTCTGGACTTGAGGGGAGAGGTGCGTTCTTACCTTGATGTTGAGGAGTGCTGAAGGTGTTCCGGGGGTCAGACTGTCGGAGACAAACACCTGGTTCCTTCCCTCTTCCTCTTCCTCACCCTCCTCTTCTTCAGTCTGGGTACTCTGGGAAGTTTTTGATTGGCCGTCTCCATCCCTCACTGCGCTCTCATTGGCTGCTACCTCCACGTGACCGCCCACAGTTCCAAACGGTTCCGAAGGGCAGGACTCCTCCGCTATGGTCACTATGGAAACGCTGACCATCTCCCCCTCTTCCTCCTCTCGACAAATATACTCCTCCTCCTCCACCTTTCTCCTTTCTTCTCGCGAAGAGGATGAGGAAGAGATGGAGGAGGTGGAGGAGGGGGTGCTGGCTAGCGTCGTTGCCCCTATAGAGTCTCTCCTTCCTGGACGGGGTGTAACTGTATTACTCCCCTTGGTCAACGGATCCTGCTTCATCTCCAGACTAGACTACTGCCCTACCGTCTTCAGATGAGAAGAGAAGGGCTGGAGCATCCAGATCCATAAAACAGGGACAAGACAGACAGACAGGGGGTTAGACATTGGTTAAAGTCCTCCATAAACCCACCAACACTACTCCTATCTTCAGACTTGATAACAGGAGAGATGGGGCATCCCCTGATTTAATAAAGTAGAGGACATGGGAGGGGAAAGGGGGGTTAGAACTGGGAGGAGTAGTTCATATAGAGGCAGGAAGTTGTCCCCTTGACGTGTGATCTGACCAGGAGATATTGGGGCCATGCACCTGCGCACGTGTGTTGTGGGGAGCATGTTGTTTCCCACGCGGTTAGAAACAACAAACAAATGCCGTGCGTTAGATTGTGTGAGTTTAACGTGCGATTTGTTGTATGAAATGCATAAAACAGTCAAACATCTGGTTCAAGCCAAAGCTTAGAAGTTGAGGCAAACTTGACATGCACAAGGTTGATGGTCGTTGCTAAGTTACCTCTTCTCTTTAACACAGCTACCTACTTAGCTCACTCATGCTTTCCAACTAAACACACAACTAAACTCACCTTCACCGAATCAGATAGCCGTTGTTGCTAGTACAGTGGCGTTTTGTCCTGTCTTTGCACTCGAAATAATTATGATTTTGGCCACTTTTCCCCCCCTAAAAGACGCTAGCAACTGCTCATCAGAAGGAGAAGGGCACGGAGTCTGCAGATACCAAGATAAAACGCTAAAATCGGTCGGAGAAAAAGGCACTTTTCAGTCTCTTTTATCTTCTGCAAAAAAGACCCAACGTCTTGGCGTGCTGTGATGACGTCTCTCTGGCGCCTTGCTATGACACGTTCCATTGGTGGGAGATCTTTCTGAAGCAAATGATTAGAATTCAATACAAAATATATTATAAACGGGCAAACCAAATGTTTGCCTATCTAGGATCTGATAAATATGGCAGATTGCATGGTTATCTGACAAATAAACGTACACTGACAAGCTTATATTACGGTCATGAAAAACTTTATTTTTAAGAATATTCCCATGGGGCGGTGCACAATTGGCCCAGCGTCATCCAGGGTAGGGGAGGGAATGGCCGGCAGGGATGTTGGTAGAGCATGGCGTTTGCAACGCCAAGGTTGTGGGTTCGATTCCCACGGGGGGCCAGTATGAAAAAAAAAATATATATATATAATGTATGCACTCACTAACTGTAAGTCGCTCTGGATAAGAGCGTCTGCTAAATGACGTAAAATGTAAAATATTCAATTATTACATTTACATTTTAGTCATTTAGCAGACGCACTTATCCAGAGCGACTTACATGAGCAATTGTTATGTGCCTTGCTTAAGGGCACATCGACAGATTTTTCACCTATTCGGCTCGGGGATTAGAACCAGTGACCTTTCGGTTACTGGCACAACGCTCTTAACCACTAAGCTACCTGCCGCCCAATTATCACACCCCCTCCACATTCAGATGTGGCTGCAAGTCTCATACATAACATTATGACCAAGTCTCATACATAACATTATGACCAAGTCTCATACATAACATTATGACCAAGTACATCTATCATATTCAAAACTATTCATACTTATAAAAAAATGCAAGTCACTGTGTGAGAGATAGAGAGCAACATTAGAGGAATAAGCTTTTTATTATTTTTATTATTATTTACAAAATGTAACAAACAAGCATGGACGAACCATAATACGACCATCACACAAAGGGTATTTTAAGAATGATTTGAACAATAGAATGTTTCTGTTGAAAACCAGGTTCTAAGAAAAAAAAAAAAAAAACTTTTTCACACAGACAACTTTTCAAAAAAAGTGGTTAAAGTGTACACATTTATTCATTTGATCATTAATCAAATATACAAACGATATAGTCGGTCCCAGATCAGTTTGTGCTTCAGCCAACCTGTCCCGGGCCTGTGGGCCGGTCCCAGATCAGTTTGTGCTTCAGCCAACCTGTCCCGGGCCTGTGGGTCGGTCCCAGATCAGTTTGTGCTTCAGCCAACCTGTCCCGGGCCTGTGGGCCGGTCCCAGATCAGTTTGTGCTTCAGCCAACCTGTCCCGGGCCTGTGGGCCGGTCCCAGATCAGTTTGTGCTTCAGCCAACCTGTCCCGGGCCTGTGGGCCGGTCCCAGATCAGTTTGTGCTTCAGCCAACCTGTCCCGGGCCTGTGGGCCGGTCCCAGATCAGTTTGTGCTTCAGCCAACCTGTCCCGGGCCTGTGGGCCGGTCCCAGATCAGTTTGTGCTTCAGCCAACCTGTCCCGGGCCTGTGGGTCGGTCCCAGATCAGTTTGTGCTTCAGCCAACCTGTCCCGGGCCTGTGGTCATAAAGCATCAGAGTAGGACTGCGGATCTAGGATCAGTTTAGCCTTTTAGATCACTATTGGCTGCGTTTACACAGGCAGCCCAATTCCGATCTATTTGGCCATAATTGGTCTTTTGACATATCAGATCTTTCGCCAGTAACCGGGCAAAATATCAGAATTGGACCTGCCTTGTTTTAATGCAGCCAATGAATAAGATTATATAAACAAGGGGGACCTGATTCTAGATCAGTGCTCGTACTAGGAGATCAATGCGGGCCCAGGATATGGAGGCTTGATCAATGCGGGCCCAGGATATGACAAGTGATAAATCAGGGGAGTTGGCTAAGACAAACAAATCTGGGAACAGGCTTTACAGAAACCAGATAATAATAATAAAACTTAATCACGGATGTCCCAAATGGCACCCTATCCCCTGCATAGTGCACTATAGCCCTCTGGGCCCTGGTTATAGGAGTGCACTATAGCCCTCTGGGCCCTGGTTATAGGAGTGCACTATAGCCCTCTGGGCCCTGGTTATAGGAGTGCACTATAGCCCTCTGGGCCCTGGTTATAGGAGTGCACTATAGCCCTCTGGGCCCTGGTTATAGGAGTGCACTATAAAGTGTATAGGGTGTCATTTGGGACGTGGTCCATGTTCTTTATAGATGTAGAAAGGTTTCTTCCATACAATGACATCATTATTATGTAGAGATAGTTAAATAATTATCACAAAAAATACAAATCTAGACTTCATTTACATTATTCTATTTATATATATATTTTGAAAGACTCGACCCTGTATAGATCTGGATCAGGATTAGATAGGCGTAAGCTTAAGCAAAAATGGCATGTCGTTTGTATTGGAACAAGGGATGTATGTGGTCAGTATTGGAACTAGGCCGGGGGAAAAGGAAGCGAGGAAGTATGTTGTCAGTATTGGAACTAGGCCGGGGGAAAAGGAAGCGAGGAAGTATGTTGTTAGTATTGGAACTAGGCCGGGGAAAAGGAAGCGAGGAAGTATGTTGTCAGTATTGGAACTAGGCCGGGGAAAAGGAAGCGAGGAAGTATGTTCCAGTATTGGAACTAGGCCGGGGAAAAGGAAGCGAGGAAGTATGTTGTCAGTATTGGAACTAGGCCGGGGAAAAGGAAGCGAGGAAGTATGTTCCAGTATTGGAACTAGGCCGGGGAAAAGGAAGCGAGGAAGTATGTTGACAGTATTGGAACTAGGCCGGGGAAAAGGAAGCGAGGAAGTATGTTGACAGTATTGGAACTAGGCCGGGGAAAAGGAAGCGAGGAAGTATGTTCCAGTATTGGAACTAGGCCGGGGAAAAGGAAGCGAGGAAGTATGTTGTCAGTATTGGAACTAGGCCGGGGGAAAAGGAAGCGAGGAAGTATGTTGTCAGTATTGGAACTAGGCCGGGGGAAAAGAAAGCGAGGAAGTATGTTGTCAGTATTGGAACTAGGCTGGGGGAAAAGGAAGCGAGGAAGTATGTTATCAGTATTGGAACTAGGCCGGGGGAAAAGGAAGCGAGGAAGTATGTTGTCAGTATTGGAATGCTGAAGCCCACCCCTATCTCCAGGTGGGCTTCAGTACCTTAATGGAGTCTCTGGAGTGGCTGGACTTGTCAGCGAAACTGCTGCTGTTTTTCCCTGCATGGCCTTTAGGGTGCGCCAGCGAGTCAGGGATGGTCTGCGGGGGCAGGGGGTTGGGGATAGGGGCGCGGAGGGGTCCCTTGATACTTTGTGTCCTCCTGATGGGGCTGTCTGTGCCTGGAGGGCCCGCGGGGGTAACCCTGTGGTGTCTCAATGACCCCGCCCGGCTGAGGGGCGAGGGTCCGGGGGAGGAACGGGGGGAGGTTTTAGAAGGGGTGAGGGTACCCACCGGGGGGGCGAGAGAGGAGGGGGAGAGTGTCCGTCTGAAAGAGGAAGCGGCTGTGTTTCGGGCAAATCCAGGGAGGGGGGTGGGGTTGGAGACCCCTCCGCGGTGGGAGGGGGTCGGAGGGGCACTGAGGCTGTTACCGCTGTTACCTCCTCCTCCCCCCGCTATTGGAACAGCCCCCCCGGTGGCAGCGAGGGCTCGGAGGGTGGAACGGCACATCTTCTCCTCCGGGGGCGGTCGGGGGGCGACGGGGCGGAGAGGCTTTCGGAAGGACGGCTTCCTCTGGAGGGTGGAAGGTTGGGGTTGGTCTCGGGCACCCGTGGTGGTCACAGACTTGGCCTTGGGGTCTTCGGCCTGGAGGCTATTGCGACGGGGTGTGGCGGAGCTCCTCTCTGCCCGTCTCGGAGAGCGGTCGGCTAGGTTAGAGGAGGAGGTGGTGGTGGTCCGTGGATCAGAGCTCTGGTGGCCAGGGGGTTTCTCCACCTGTTTACCCGGGATCGAGCCACATCGACTGGCCTTGAAGATAGGGACCACACGCCTCATGCCCTGGTTCTCTGAGCTGTTGAGGGTGCGAATGACAGTCTTTCGCCCGCTGGTGGTGGTTGTTGAGGGGGGTCTGGAGGTCTTAGAGACGGGGCTGGTCTTGGGGTTCGTACCATGGGCTGACCTATCAGAGGCACCAGCGGTGACTGACGCAGGCAGCTCATTGGTGGAGGGAGACACTGCTGCTGGCTGATTGGTAGAGGCAGACACTGCTGCCGGCTGATTGGTGGAACCAGGAATCGATGATGACTCATCGGTGGAAACAGGCACTGATTGGTCAGTGGTGGATACAGGCACTGAGTACTCATTGGTGGGTTGAGATTCTGAAGGCTTGCTATTGGCTGGGGACTCAGCCATAGAAGAAGCGGAAAGCTGGTGTGTTGGATCAACCTGACTGTGTGTGGGGCTATCACCACTCTGGGTGTGTGAGGAAAGGTCTAGAATAGCTGTGGATGGAGATCGATCAGTACGATAATCTGTAGTCAACGTCTCTGTCTGAGACACACACCCCCCCTTCTCCTCCACCCTTCTCTCCTCCTCCTCCACCCTTCTCTCCTCCTCCTCCACCCTTCTCTCCTCCTCCTCCACTTCACCCACAGGAGGAGGCTCCTCATTCACTATCCCTGCAGCCACCATCCTTCCATTCCCATCCACCGCTCCCTCCCTCCGTCTGGAAGAGTCTGACCTCCTCTCCCTCTGTTCCCACCCCTCAGAACTCCCTTGGGAATTCTTCTGCGTATCCGTGAGGATAGAGTCTCTAGGAATCTCCTCCTCCTCCAGGTCTATGACGGTGACGACATCTCCCTGGTCGGCGTGGCGGTGGTGGTCGTGACCGTGAGGGGTCAAGACGCGGTCGAACGCTCGGAGCTTAGGAACCAGAGTGTGCCGTTCCACGTTCACGGTCAGACCACTGGGCTGGTTGTGGTTGTTGTCAGGGTCAGGGTCAGTGATCTGGTTGTGGTTGTTGTCAGGGTCAGTGATCTGGTTGTGGTTGTTGTCAGGGTCAGGGTCAGTGATCTGGTTGTGGTTGTCGTCAGGGTCAGTGGTCTGGTTGTGGTCAGTGCTAGGTTTGTGGTCAACGGTTGCTGTCTGAGGGCTGTGATTTGAGTTGACGTCAGGTTTATGGTGACTGTGCCTCGGTCCTATGGAGGTGGGTATAGAGGAGGGGGAGTGTGGACCAGGCCAGTCTACCTGAGGGTGCTGGTTCTGGGGTTGGGTTGGTCCATGGGTCTGGAGCTGGGTTCTGGTCAGAGGGGAGATGTTGGGACTCCTCAGCCCAGTTTCAGGTGACCTCATGGGGGAGGAATCCCGCTGCTCGGCCCCCCTCCATAGTCGGCGCCCGGGATTCGGTGACCCCCCCACGACCTGAAGGTCAGAGGTGATGCCTAGGGTTAGCAGGTTGGTCAGCTGACGGTCAGCCGCGGCAGATGCAGAGCCGCGAGAACGGCGGACACTTCCGGAACGCCCCAGTGCATTCTGGGGGCTGTGCGGCGAGCATGGGCGGGAATTGAGAAGCTCGATAAGCCCCTCCTCCTGGGAAAGGGCCACCTCTATGTCCGTCTCGCTGCTGCTGCGCATTGCGAGGACCCCGCCCTCCTCCTCTCCGCCCGCCCACGAGTGGCGTTTCTCCTCGAGCTCCCGTAATCGACGACGAGCCACCTCCTTTAGCTCACGCTCCAGGTTGTCCTAGAGAAGACAGAGGGGTAGAGAGAGAGAGGGGAGTGAGAGGGAGAGAGGTAGAGCGAGGGAGAGAGGTAGAGCGAGGGAGAGAGGTAGAGAGAGGTAGAGAGAGGTAGAGAGGTAGAGAGAGGTAGAGAGAGGGAGAGAGAGGTAGAGAGAGGGAGAGAGAGAGGTAGAGAGAGGTAGAGAGAGGTAGAGAGAGGGAGAGAGAGGTAGAGAGAGGTAGAGAGAGGTAGAGAGAGGGAGAGAGAGAGGTAGAGAGAGGTAGAGAGAGGTAGAGAGAGGGAGAGAGAGGTAGAGAGAGGGAGAGAGAGAGGTAGAGAGTAGAGAGGTAGAGAGAGGTAGAGAGAGGTAGAGAGAGGTAGAGAGAGGGAGAGAGAGGTAGAGGGAGGTAGAGGGAGAGAGGTAGAGAGAGGGAGAGAGAGAGAGGTAGAGAGAGGGAGAGAGGTAGAGAGAGGTAGAGAGAGAGAGAGAGAGAGAGAGAGAGAGAGAGAGAGAGAGAGAGAGAGGTAGAGAGAGGGAGAGAGGTAGAGAGAGGTAGAGAGAGGGAGAGAGAGGTAGAGAGAGGTAGAGAGAGGGAGAGAGAGGTAGAGAGAGGTAGAGAGAGGTAGAGAGAGGTAGAGAGAGGTAGAGGGAGGTAGAGGGAGGTAGAGAGAGAGAGGTAGAGAGAGAGAGAGGTAGAGAGAGGGAGAGAGAGAGAGGTAGAGAGAGGGAGAGAGGTAGAGAGAGGGAGAGAGAGAGAGGTAGAGGGAGAGAGAGGGAGAGAGAGGGAGAGAGAGGGAGAGAGAGGGAGAGAGAGGGAGAGAGAGGTAGAGAGAGAGAGGTAGAGAGAGGGAGAGAGAGAGAGGTAGAGAGAGGGAGAGAGGTAGAGAGAGGGAGAGAGAGAGAACAGTAAAAGTGTATATAGGTGTAATAACTCCTGTTGAACACTAGGGGGAAGTAGCGGTACACATTTTGCAGACAGAGTCTTATATTATACTCCTCAAGCACAGAGTCCAAAGGTTGTGCTTCAACATTACTCAACTGTAACAGCTTGTTGGTATATTCACAATAAGGTAACCTTGAACTCCAGCGTGGTTTAGTCTTCTAGTCTAACAGGACGGCGTTCTAGTACCTTGACAGCTTTCTGGAACTTGAGGCAGAAGTCTTGGAACACTTTGAAACACTCGTCCAGTCTGAAGGACTCTTTGTCTTCACAGAAGAAGTCGATCAGAATGTTCCCTTCTTTTGTTAACTCCTGTCTCCGCCTTCGCAACTCAACCAGGGCTGCTGTCGAACTCTGGGAGAGAGGGAGAGGAGAGAGGAGAGGAAGAGGGGAGAAGGAGAGAGGGGAGAGGAGAGAAGGAGAGCGGAGAGAGGGGAGAGGAGAGAGGGGAGAGGGAAGAGGGGAGAGGGAAGAGGAGAGAGGGGAGAGGGGAGAGGGGAGAGGGGAGAGGGGAGAGGGGAGAGGACATACAATCGTTACTACACACAATACACACACTACATGTCGCGACCCACACACACTACTATACTCGTACAGACACTTGGTAAAATACATTCCATGGAGGATATGAATTTGTGATGTGTGTGCATACTATGTGTGTTACTGCAGTGTGTGTGTGTGTCCGACCTCTCTCTCTGTGTGTCCGACCTCTCTCTCTGTGTGTCCGACCTCTCTCTCTGTGTGTCCGACCTCTCTCTCTGTGTGTCCGACCTCTCTCTCTGTGTGTCCGACCTCTCTCTCTGTGTGTCCGACCTCTCTCTCTGTGTGTCCGACCTCTCTCTCTGTGTGTCCGACCTCTCTCTCTGTGTGTCCGACCTCTCTCTCTGTGTGTCCGACTTCTCTCTCTGTGTGTCCGACCTCTCTCTCTGTGTGTCCGACCTCTCTCTCTGTGTGTCCGACCTCTCTCTCTGTGTGTCCGACCTCTCTCTCTGTGTGTCCGACCTCTCTCTCTGTGTGTCCGACCTCTCTCTCTCTGTGTGTCTGGCCTCTCTGTGTGTCCGACCTCTCTCTGTGTGTCCGACCTCTCTCTCTGTGTGTCCGACCTCTCTCTCTGTGTGTCCGACCTCTCTCTCTGTGTGTCCGACCTCTCTCTCTGTGTGTCCGACCTCTCTCTCTGTGTGTCCGACCTCTCTCTCTGTGTGTCCGACCTCTCTCTCTGTGTGTCCGACCTCTCTCTCTGTGTGTCCGACCTCTCTCTCTGTGTGTCCGACCTCTCTCTGTGTGTGTCCGACCTCTCTCTCTCTGTGTCCGACCTCTCTCTGTGTGTCCGACCTCTCTCTGTGTGTCCGACCTCTCTGTGTCTGACCTCTGACCTGTAGGAAGTGATCCAACTGCTGCAGCAGCTCCGTCTCTCCCTGGATGCTCTCCTCTACTGAGCGCGTGCGAGACGACAGCGACTGGAACTCTGCATCCAGGTTCTCCACGGATATCCTGGAGGGAAAGGGTTAAAGGTCACAGGTCAAAGAGTGTTCATGGTAGCAGTGAGTCACTACGTGATGATGATTACTGAAGTCAGATCACCTGTGGGTCCTTCCGAAACAGCACCCTATTCCCTATATAGTCCAGTACTACTGCCCAGAGTCCTACAGTAGATATAGTCCAGTACTACTGACCAGAGTCCTACAGTAGATATAGTCCAGTACTACTGACCAGAGTCCTACAGTAGATATAGTCCAGTACTACTGACCACAGTCCTACAGTAGATATAGTCCAGTACTACTGACCAGAGTCCTACAGTAGATATAGTGCAGTACTACTGACCAGAGTCCAGCCTGTGTCTCACCGTGCTGCTATATGGACGTGCTGAAGTTTGCCAGAAAACTCTAGAAGTTTATCATCCTTCTTCTGTGCTTCCTAAGAGGACCAGAAAGATGTTCATCAGACAGAGACAGACAGACAGACACAGAGACAGAGACAGACACAGAGACAGACAGACAGACAGAGACACACAGACAGAGAGACAGACAGAGAGACAGACAGACAGTCAGAGACAGACACAGAGACACACAGACAGAGAGACAGACAGAGACACACAGACAGAGAGACAGACAGAGAGACAGACAGACAGTCAGAGACAGACACAGAGACACACAGACAGAGAGACAGACAGACAGACAGACAGACAGACAGACAGACAGACAGACAGACAGACAGACAGACAGACAGACAGACAGACACAGACACCTCTCCTCACCAGAGCTACAAAGTGAAGCAGGTTCATGCCAGGTTTGTTGGCCTTGGTATCAGCCAGAGACAGGAGAGAGGACAGCTTGAAACCCACAGCATTACCAGCATAACCCCCCTGTAGACAGAGACACAATCAATAAATTAAATCAATCAGTCAGTCAACACTTAGACTGACAGGCCCTAGTCGCCCCGTGGTGGAGACTCACTCACAGCGTTGAGGATGTTACCGGCCTGTAGCACCAGGTGAAGGATGGCGTGAAGCTCCTCGCAGTCTAGGAGCTCTACAGAGAGATACAGAGAGAGATACTGTTAATACTCCTCGCAGTCTAGGAGCTCTACAGAGAGATACAGAGAGAGATACTGTTAATACTCCTCACAGTCTAGCAGCTCTACAGAGAGATACAGAGAGAGATACTGTTAATACTCCTCACAGTCTAGGAGCTCTACAGAGAGATACAGAGAGAGATACTGTTAATACTCCTCACAGTCTAGCAGCTCTACAGAGAGATACAGAGAGAGATACTGTTAATACTCCTCACAGTCTAGGAGCTCTACAGAGAGATACAGAGAGAGATACTGTTAATACTCCTCACAGTCTAGGAGGAGCTCTACAGAGAGATACAGAGAGAGATACTGTTAATACTCCTCACAGTCTAGGAGGAGCTCTACAGAGAGATACAGAGAGAGATACTGTTAATACTCCTCACAGTCTAGCAGCTCTACAGAGAGATACAGAGAGAGATACTGTTAATACTCCTCACAGTCTAGGAGCTCTACAGAGAGATACAGAGAGAGATACTGTTAATACTCCTCACAGTCTAGGAGGAGCTCTACAGAGAGATACAGAGAGAGATACTGTTAATACTCCTCACAGTCTAGGAGGAGCTCTACAGAGAGATACAGAGAGAGATACTGTTAATACTCCTCACAGTCTAGGAGCTCTACAGAGAGATACAGAGAGAGATACTGTTAATACTCCTCACAGTCTAGCAGCTCTACAAAGAGATACAGAGAGAGATACTGTTAATACTCCTCACAGTCTAGGGAGCTCTACAGAGAGATACAGAGAGAGATACTGTTAATACTCCTCACAGTCTAGGAGGAGCTCTACAGAGAGATACAGAGAGAGATACTGTTAATACTCCTCACAGTCTAGGAGCTCTACAGAGAGATACAGAGAGAGATACTGTTAATACTCCTCACAGTCTAGGAGCTCTACAGAGAGATACAGAGAGAGATACTGTTAATACTCCTCACAGTCTAGGAGGAGCTCTACAGAGAGATACAGAGAGAGATACTGTTAATACTCCTCACAGTCTAGCAGCTCTACAGAGAGATACAGAGAGAGATACTGTTAATACTCCTCACAGTCTAGGAGGAGCTCTACAGAGAGATACAGAGAGAGATACTGTTAATACTCCTCACAGTCTAGCAGCTCTACAGAGAGATACAGAGAGAGATACTGTTAATACTCCTCACAGTCTAGGAGCTCTACAGAGAGATACAGAGAGAGATACTGTTAATACTCCTCACAGTCTAGGAGGAGCTCTACAGAGAGATACAGAGAGAGATACTGTTAATACTCCTCACAGTCTAGGAGGAGCTCTACAGAGAGATACAGAGAGAGATACTGTTAATACTCCTCACAGTCTAGCAGCTCTACAGAGAGATACAGAGAGAGATACTGTTAATACTCCTCACAGTCTAGGAGCTCTACAGAGAGATACAGAGAGAGATACTGTTAATACTCCTCACAGTCTAGGAGGAGCTCTACAGAGAGATACAGAGAGAGATACTGTTAATACTCCTCACAGTCTAGCAGCTCTACAAAGAGATACAGAGAGAGATACTGTTAATACTCCTCACAGTCTAGGGAGCTCTACAGAGAGATACAGAGAGAGATACTGTTAATACTCCTCACAGTCTAGGAGGAGCTCTACAGAGAGATACAGAGAGAGATACTGTTAATACTCCTCACAGTCTAGGAGCTCTACAGAGAGATACAGAGAGAGATACTGTTAATACTCCTCACAGTCTAAGAGCTATACAGAGAAATACAGAGAGAGATACTGTTAATACTCCTCACAGTCTAGGAGGAGCTCTACAGAGAGATACAGAGAGAGATACTGTTAATACTCCTCACAGTCTAGGAGCTCTACAGAGAGATACAGAGAGAGATACTGTTAATACTCCTCACAGTCTAGCAGCTCTACAGAGAGATACAGAGAGAGATACTGTTAATACTCCTCGCAGTCTAGCAGCTCTACAGAGAGATACAGAGAGAGATACTGTTAATACTCCTCACAGTCTAGGAGCTCTACAGAGAGATACAGAGAGAGATACTGTTAATACTCCTCACAGTCTAGGAGGAGCTCTACAGAGAGATACAGAGAGAGATACTGTTAATACTCCTCACAGTCTAGGAGCTCTACAGAGAGATACTGAGAGAGATACTGTTAATACTCCTCACAGTCTAGGAGCTCTACAGAGAGATACTGAGAGAGATACTGTTAATACTCCTCACAGTCTAGGAGGAGCTCTACAGAGAGATACAGAGAGAGATACTGTTAATACTCCTCACAGTCTAGCAGCTCTACAGAGAGATACAGAGAGAGATACTGTTAATACTCCTCACAGTCTAGGAGCTCTACAGAGAGATACAGAGAGATACTGTTAATACTCCTCACAGTCTAGGAGGAGCTCTACAGAGAGATACAGAGAGAGATACTGTTAATACTCCTCACAGTCTAGGAGCTCTACAGAGAGATACAGAGAGAGATACTGTTAATACTCCTCACAGTCTAGCAGCTCTACAGAGAGATACAGAGAGATATACTGTTAATACTCCTCACAGTCTAGGAGGAGCTCTACAGAGAGATACAGAGAGAGATACTGTTAATACTCCTCACAGTCTAGCAGCTCTACAGAGAGATACAGAGAGAGATACTGTTAATACTCCTCACAGTCTAGGAGCTCTACAGAGAGATACAGAGAGAGATACTGTTAATACTCCTCACAGTCTAGGAGCTCTACAGAGAGATACAGAGAGAGATACTGTTAATACTCCTCACAGTCTAGCAGCTCTACAGAGAGATACAGAGAGAGATACTGTTAATACTCCTCACAGTCTAGGAGGAGCTCTACAGAGAGATACAGAGAGAGATACTGTTAATACTCCTCACAGTCTAGGAGCTCTACAGAGAGATACAGAGAGAGATACTGTTAATACTCCTCACAGTCTAGGAGGAGCTCTACAGAGAGATACAGAGAGAGATACTGTTAATACTCCTCACAGTCTAGGAGGAGCTCTACAGAGAGATACAGAGAGAGATACTGTTAATACTCCTCACAGTCTAGGAGCTCTACAGAGAGATACAGAGAGAGATACTGTTAATACTCCTCACAGTCTAGCAGCTCTACAGAGAGATACAGAGAGAGATACTGTTAATACTCCTCACAGTCTAGCAGCTCTACAGAGAGATACAGAGAGAGATACTGTTAATACTCCTCACAGTCTAGGAGCTCTACAGAGAGATACAGAGAGATACTGTTAATACTCCTCACAGTCTAGCAGCTCTACAGAGAGATACAGAGAGAGATACTGTTAATACTCCTCACAGTCTAGGAGCTCTACAGAGAGATACAGAGAGAGATACTGTTAATACTCCTCACAGTCTAGGAGCTCTACAGAGAGATACAGAGAGAGATACTGTTAATACTCCTCGCAGTCTAGCAGCTCTACAGAGAGATACAGAGAGAGATACTGTTAATACTCCTCACAGTCTAGGAGGAGCTCTACAGAGAGATACAGAGAGAGATACTGTTAATACTCCTCACAGTCTAGGAGGAGCTCTACAGAGAGATACAGAGAGAGATACTGTTAATACTCCTCACAGTCTAGGAGGAGCTCTACAGGGAGATACAGAGAGAGATACTGTTAATACTCCTCACAGTCTAGCAGCTCTACAGAGAGATACAGAGAGAGATACTGTTAATACTCCTCACAGTCTAGGAGCTCTACAGAGAGATACTGAGAGAGATACTGTTAATACTCCTCACAGTCTAGGAGCTCTACAGAGAGATACTGAGAGAGATACTGTTAATACTCCTCACAGTCTAGGAGGAGCTCTACAGAGAGATACAGAGAGAGATACTGTTAATACTCCTCACAGTCTAGGAGCTCTACAGAGAGATACAGAGAGATACTGTTAATACTCCTCGCAGTCTAGCAGCTCTACAGAGAGATACAGAGAGATACTGTTAATACTCCTCACAGTCTAAGAGCTCTACAGAGAGATACAGAGAGAGATACTGTTAATACTCCTCACAGTCTAGCAGCAGCTCTACAGAGAGATACAGAGAGAGATACTGTTAATACTCCTCACAGTCTAGCAGCTCTACAGAGAGATACTGTTAATATCACTGAAACTCTACCAGGGAAAAATTTAAATAAAGTGTGAGAGATGGAGAGAGAGAGGGAGAGCAAGAGGGGAGGGGGGAGACAGAGAGATTAGAGAGAGAGAGAGATGGAGAGAGATGAGAGAGACATGAAGAGAGAGAGAGATGGAGAGAGAGAGGGAGAGCGAGAGGGGAGGAGGGGAGAGGGAGAGAGAGAGACAGAGAGAGAGAGACAGAGAGAGAGAGAGAGGGGAATGCTAATGGTCATGGGGAGGGAGAGGGGGGGGACAGAGAGAGGAGAGAGAGAGAGAGAGAGAGAGAGAGAGAGAGAGAGAGAGAGAGAGAGAGAGAGAGAGAGAGAGAGAGAGAGAGAGAGAGAGAGGGGAATGCTAATGTAATGGGGAGGGAGAGGGGGGAGACAGAGAGAGGTTTCTTTCTTCCATCTATCCATCACCAGTGCTTATCTGTTGTAGGTCCATGAACATTATATTTTATGACTTTTTATGGGGGAGACTAATCTCACACTACTCTTTATCCTAAAATATCTTGACATCTTTTGACTCTGATCACTCCTATAGTATAATAATCATCATCATCATCACAATCATAATAATAATAATAATAGATTCACACATTCACCCTTTTTTTGCTTTGTCCAGAGGACAGGGTCAATGAACAAGAGAGGAGACAGACCTGACCTATAGAGGAGGCAGACCTGACCTCTGACCTTTAGAGGAGATGGACCTGACCTTTAGAGGAGACAGACCTGACCTCTGACCTTTAGAGGAGACAGACCTGACCTTTAGAGGAGACAGACCTGACCTCTGACCTTTAGAGGAGACAGACCAGACCTTTAGAGGAGACAGACCTGACCTTTAGAGGAGACAGACCTGACCTTTAGAGGAGACAGACCTGACCTTTAGAGGAGACAGACCTGACCTCTGACCTTTAGAGGAGACAGACCTGACCTCTGACCTTTAGAGGAGGCAGACCTGACCTTTAGAGGAGACAGACCTGACCTTTAGAGGAGACAGACCTGACCTTTAGAGGAGACAGACCTGACCTTTAGAGGAGGCAGACCTGACCTCTGACCTTTAGAGGAGATAGACCTGACCTTTAGAGGAGACAGACCTGACCTCTGACCTTTAGAGGAGACAGACCTGACCTTTAGAGGAGACAGACCTGACCTCTGACCTTTAGAGGAGACAGACCTGACCTCTGACCTTTAGAGGAGACAGACATGACCTTTAGAGGAGACAGACCTGACCTTTAGAGGAGACAGACCTGACCTTTAGAGGAGGCAGACCTGACCTCTGACCTTTAGAGGAGACAGACCTGACCTCTGACCTTTAGAGGAGACAGACCTGACCTTTAGAGGAGGCAGACCTGACCTCTGACCTTTAGAGGAGACAGACCTGACCTTTAGAGGAGACAGACCTGACCTTTAGAGGAGACATACCTGACCTTTAGAGGAGACATACCTGACCTTTAGAGGAGACATACCTGACCTTTAGAGGAGACATACCTGACCTTTAGAGGAGACAGACCTGACCTTTAGAGGAGACAGACCTGACCTTTAGAGGAGACAGACCTGACCTTTAGAGGAGTCAGACCTGACCTCTGACCTTTAGAGGAGACAGACCTGACCTTTAGAGGAGTCAGACCTGACCTTTAGAGGAGACAGACCTGACCGTTAGAGGAGACAGACCTGACCGTTAGAGGAGACAGACCTGACCTTTAGAGGAGACAGACCTGACCTTTAGAGGAGACAGACCTGACCTTTAGAGGAGACAGACCTGACCTTTAGAGGAGACAGATCTGACCTTTAGAGGAGACAGACCTGACCTCTGACCTTTATAGGAGATAGGTATGGTGGTTTTAGTGAGATTTGAGGAGGAGAATGACCTTACCTTTGGTGGCGGTTCGTAGGACATCGATGTCACGACTCATGATCTCACAGGCTGGGGGAAACTCTTCTCTAAGTACCATGGCCTTGATACGCACCTCAAAACTATACACACACACACACACACGGTTGCCTTTTACATAACAGTTCAATACTGAATGGCATGTCATTCGACCACAAGGTAGGGTCCAGTCTGGGCTAGGGTCAGGTCACTAAATGCCATGACCTCTCACCTGGGCACTTGGGTTAGCAGGAACATGAAGGAATCGACCAGTGAGAGTTTAGAGGGGTCGCCTCGGAACGCTTTAAGTTTCTTCACCTGAGAGGAATGAGACAGGGACATAGAATCAACATAGTGTGTGTGTGTGTGTGTGTGTGTGTGTGCGCGTGAATGAGTCTCACCTCTTCGGTCTCTGGTAGTAGTTTAAGCAGCTCTTTTAGAAGCTCCGCCCCGTATGACTGACTGTTGCCATAGCGAATGTCCTCTATTATGTCCTGGTTGGACCTGGAACAGACAGTCAGGATGGATGGATGAGAGTTCTAGAACCCTTCTCTCTAAACCCAGCATGAGAATTCTAGAATCCTTCTCTCTAAACCCTGAATGAGAGTTCTAGAACCCTTCTCTCTAAACCCAGCATGAGAGTTCTAGAATCCTTCTCTCTAAACCCTGAATGAGAGTTCTAGAATCCTTCTCTCTAAACCCTGAATGAGAGTTCTAGAATCCTTCTCTCTAAACCCAGCATGAGAGTTCTAGAATCCTTCTCTCTAAACCCTGAATGAGAGTTCTAGAATCCTTCTCTCTAAACCCAGCATGAGAGTTCTAGAATCCTTCTCTCTAAACCCAGCATGAGAGTTCTAGAATCCTTCTCTCTAAACCCTGAATGAGAGTTCTAGAATCCTTCTCTCTAAACCCTGAATGAGAGTTCTAGAATCCTTCTCTCTAAACCCAGCATGAGAGTTCTAGAATCCTTCTCTCTAAACCCTGAATGAGAGTTCTAGAATCCTTCTTTCTAAACCCTGAATGAGAGTTCTAGAATCCTTCTCTCTAAACCCTGAATGAGAGTTCTAGAATCCTTCTCTCTAAACCCTGAATGAGAGTTCTAGAATCCTTCTCTCTAAACCCTGAATGAGAGTTCTAGAATCCTTCTCTCTAAACCCTGAATGACAGTTCTAGAATCCTTCTCTCTAAACCCTGAATGAGAGTTCTAGAATCCTTCTCTCTAAACCCTGAATGAGAGTTCTAGAATCCTTCTCTCTAAACCCTGAATGAGAGTTCTAGAATCCTTCTCTCTAAACCCCTTTCTCTCTCTCTCTCAGTCTTACATAACCTCTTCAGTTTTAATAACAGTGATTTCCCCCACAATACTTCAGCTGCGTCTCCTTGCAATTATACAGCAGGTACTTCCTCTGTACCAGGAAACCGAGCCACAGTTTAATCCAGTCAACATAAGAAAGACTGCAGATTGGCTAATAGTACGATTACAGAGGAGATTGGCCATTTCATACTTCTGTAGGATTACAGCTGAGAGAGGGGGGAAAGACGTGACGAGAGGAGAGAGAGGGAGAGAGAGTGAGAGGAGGAGAGAGAGAGAGGGCGAGAGAGTTGGAGAGAGAGAGAGAGGGCGAGAGAGTTGGAGAGAAGTGGAGAGAAAGAGGTGGGGAGAGAGGAGGAGAGAGAGGGGTTTTGGACAGACCTCAAGATGGCTGCTTACATAGCAAAATGCTTTGATTGGTCAAGGAGGGCAAAACAGGTGTTTGATCTCAACACTCTGAACCTGCATCAAAGATGTCGACTCACAAACCCATGTGTCGTGCGCACACACACCACACATTTGGATAGAATCTTGGGAGAGACATATCACCCTCATGTCTCTTTCCCTGTGTGTGTGTGTTGTGGCAGCAGAGACCGTTAACGGGATGCTACAGGGTATTGATGTCTCTTTCCCTGTGTGTGTGTGTGTTGTGGCAGCAGAGACCGTTAACGGGATGCTACAGGGTATTGATGCGGTCAACAGAGAGATATCACCCTCATGTCTCTTTCCCTGTGTGTGTGTGTTGTGGCAGCAGAGACAGCTAACGGATGGTACAGGGTATTGATGTCTCTTTCCCTGTGTGTGTGTGTGTTGTGGCAGCAGAGACCGTTAACGGGATGCTACAGGGTATTGATGTCTCTTTCCCTGTGTGTGTGTGTGTTGTGGCAGCAGAGACAGCTAACGGATGGTACAGGGTATTGATGCGGTCAACACAAACTGGAAAGTACTCTGATCAAACAGGCTGCATTCCTCTCCAAACAAACTCATCCAATATGGCTGCATTTCTCTCCAAACAAACTCATCCAATATGGCTGCATTCCTCTCCAAACAAACTCATCCAATATGGCTGCATTCCTCTCCAAACAAACTCATCCAATATGGCTGCATTTCTCTCCAAACAAACTCATCCAATATGGCTGCATTTCTCTCCAAACAAACTCATCCAATATGGCTGCATTCCTCTCCAAACAAACTCATCCAATATGGCTGCATTCCTCTCCAAACAAACTCATCCAATATGGCTGCATTCCTCTCCAAACAAACTCATCCAATATGGCTGCATTCCTCTCCAAACAAACTCATCCAATATGGCTGCATTCCTCTCCAAACAAACTCATCCAATATGGCTGCATTTCTCTCCAAACAAACTCATCCAATATGGCTGCATTTCTCTCCAAACAAACTCATCCAATATGGCTGCATTCCTCTCCAAACAAACTCATCCAATATGGCTGCATTCCTCTCCAAACAAACTCATCCAATATGGCTGCATTCCTCTCCAAACAAACTCATCCAATATGGCTGCATTCCTCTCCAAACAAACTCATCCAAACAGGCTGCATTCCTCTCCAAACAAACTCATCCAAACAGGCTGCATTCCTCTCCAAACAAACTCATCCAATATGGCTGCATTCCTCTCCAAACAAACTCATCCAATATGGCTGCATTCCTCTCCAAACAAACTCATCCAATATGGCTGCATTCCTCTCCAAACAAACTCATCCAATATGGCTGCATTCCTCTCCAAACAAACTCATCCAATATGGCTGCATTCCTCTCCAAACAAACTCATCCAAACAGGCTGCATTCCTCTCCAAACAAACTCATCCAATATGGCTGCATTCCTCTCCAAACAAACTCATCCAATATGGCTGCATTCCTCTCCAAACAAACTCATCCAATATGGCTGCATTCCTCTCCAAACAAACTCATCCAATATGTGTGTGTTCAGCCTTGTTCACACACAGGCAGTTTGAAGTGACTCAAATCTTACTTGTTTTTGCAGGTTTGATTTGAATCTGTTCTTTGTCCTGCAGTCTAATAGCCAAAAAGCACACAGAATCTGATATTTCAAGTCACTTTTCAAACCACCTTCGTAGGTGGTTTGAAGTCTGATCCAAATCTGATTCCTGGCCATGTGACTTATGTCTGAATGGTTAAATCTGATTTATTTGCCCTCCAGTGGTTTTTAGACTTATTTGTTGTATCTTGTTGCTTGCTAGCTACTCTGCTGATAGTTTGACAAGAAAATGTGGTAGCTAACTAGCTTGTTCATTGTTTACAAATGAGTGAATGTGCTAGAAAGCTAAACAGCTACCTAGCTAGCTAGTTGACTGCTGTGGCTAGACAAAAAGGGCTAGTTTTGAAAGTTGGATCATCTTATCATATACACATATACATATACATATATAACTTACTTTTTGAACTGTTTGAGGTAAATTCCAACATTCATCCCTCTCTTCCAGTCCAGGATACTGATCTGAGAGAGAGAGAGAGAGAAAACAGAGAACGAACGAACGAACGAGCGAGAGAGCGAGAGAGGGGAAACAGAGAGACAGAGAGAATTTGAAAACAAATCCAATTTTGATAAACTCCCTTATCTACTGGGTGAAATACAACAGTGTGCCATCACAGCAGCAAGATTTGTGACCTGTTGCCACAAGAAAAGGGCAACCAGTGAAGAACAAACACCATTGTAAATACAACCCATATTTATCTTTATTTATTTTCACCTTTTGTATTTTAACATCATTATAACACTGTATATAGACATAATATGACATTTGAAATGGCTATATTCCTTTGGAACCTTTGTGAGTGTAATGAGAAGACAGACAGACAGACAGACAGACAGACAGACAGACAGACAGACAGACAGACAGAGAGAGAGAGAGAGAGAGAGACAGAGACAAGTGAGCGAATGAAAAAACAAATGCAACACTTCGTTAACTTAGAGCCCAGATGGAAAACGTCTGCTCGACATGATACACACACACAGACACACACAGACACCTCATTGGCCATAAGGGTGTGGGTGTGTCCTCTCCTCTCCTCTCCTCCTCACCTCATCTTTGGTCTCTCTGAGGGAGCCTCGGGCCTTCCCCCCCCTAGTCACCGAGGTAACCCCAGGTGATTGACAGTCCGTCTGACCAAACAGCTCCTCGATGGTCTGGACGTCAATGTAGTACTCCTGCTGCTGCACAGGAAGCTGTGTCCACAGGTTGGCCCGCCCCTTCACCTGGAGTCCGTTACATAGCAGCCATATGTTAGAGGCGTCCCAGAACAAACACTTCATGCTTCGTGTATTGTTTGTTTTGTCGGTGGGCGAAGTCTACGCCCCTTCATCGCTGATTGGTCAACAGTAGGGGATCCTTCAATGAAGTCTTCGTTGTCATTCGACGAGAGACGACTCGTTTTCGCATATATACGTTTTTTACTGCACCAGACATCTCAGATGTAAAAAATTGCGTGGTTCCATATGTGACAGAGATTAAAATCTCTGTTAGAAACTTAGAAAGAGGGGGAAGCTAATAGCAACAACTAGGATGGTTGCTAATATGACTAGGACTGTGCAATTGGCTTCTGGACAACAAAAGAAAGTTGATATGAAAAACCAATAGACGGGTTAGCTGACAACACCATGACAACGATGCGCACATTTTCAAAAGGGGGGCAAGAAGGCCGAGTGTTGTTGTGATTCTGGATGACTAAAAACGATGACAAGAAGCTGCCATGAATCGTAGGGTCGTTTAACTCCCGCGTGGCGCAGTGGTTCTAAGGCACTGCATCGCAGTGCTAGCTGTGCCACTAGAGATCCTGGTTCGAATCCAGGCTCTGTCGTAGCCGGCCGCGACCGGGAGACCCATGGGGCGGCGCAGAATTGGGCCCAGCATCGTCCAGGGTAGGGGAGGGAATGGCCGGCAGGGATGTAGCTCAGTTGGTAGAGCATGGCGTTTGCAACGCCAGGGTTGTGGGTTCGATTCCCACGGGGGGCCAGTATGAATTTTTTTTTTTTATCGGGGAGGAGACTGTGGATCCGTCTTTGTCCGTTAGTACGTTTGGCACTGGGCCCAATTTTGACGAAACTTGGGTGAATGATATGTCTTGCCATAGAGAGCCGACATTTACAAAAGTACACTGATTGGCCCAAGGGGGAGCTAAAGTCATTAACTCACGCGTGTTAGTCATCATATCTCAATTGGCCCAAGGGGGGATGGGGGGATGGATGGGGGGGGGGGATGGGGGGGGGCTGCATCATTCGTGGGGGACGACATGTGTCTGGGGCGTTGAATATAACTGTCGGTGTGTCTGGGGCGTTGAATATAACTGGCGGTGTGTCTGGGGCGTTGAATGTAACTGGGGCGTTGAATGTAACTGGCGGTGTGTCTGGGGCGTTGAATATAACTGGCGGTGTGTCTGGGGCGTTGAATATAACTGGCGGTGTGTCTGGGGCGTTGAATATAACTGCCGGTGTGTCTGGGGCGTTGAATATAACTGGCGGTGTGTCTGGGGCGTTGAATATAACTGGCGGTGTGTCTGGGGCGTTGAATATAACTGGCGGTGTGTCTGGGGCGTTGAATATAACTGGCGGTGTGTCTGGGGCGTTGAATGTAACTGGGGCGTTGAATATAACTGGCGGTGTGTCTGGGGCGTTGAATATAACTGGCGGTGTGTCTGGGGCGTTGAATGTAACTGGCGGTGTGTCTGGGGCGTTGAATGTAACTGGCGGTGTGTCTGGGGCGTTGAATATAACTGGCGGTGTGTCTGGGGTGTTGAATATAACTGGCGGTGTGTCTGGGGCGTTGAATATAACTGGCGGTGTGTCTGGGGCGTTGAATATAACTGGCGGTGTGTCTGGGGCGTTGAATATAACTGGCGGTGTGTCTGGGGTGTTGAATATAACTGGCGGTGTGTCTGGGGCGTTGAATATAACTGGCGGTGTGTCTGGGGCGTTGAATATAACTGGCGGTGTGTCTGGGGCGTTGAATGTAACTGGCGGTGTGTCTACTGGTATAAGAACAGAGTGTAACTAACCTGGTCTTCAGGTATGGGTTTCCAGAAGAAGCTCCGGACCCTCCTCTTCCTTATCCCTCCTACGGGGTCTCCCGTGCCGGGTGGAGGGGGTGGGGGAGGAGGGCCGCAAGGGGGAGGAGGAGGGGGAGGAGGTCCAGTCTTGTTGCCATCAGTGACGGGGATTGTAGAGGCAGGGGGCAGAGACATCATAACTGCGACCGCACCCACTTCCTGGAAACTCTTTTCTCATTGGCTGGAGAGATGCTGCTCATCACATGCATCCCAGCTGCTGATTGGTCAAAGCAAGGAAAGGGGAGGGAGGAAGGGTTTAGGTATCAGACTGCGGGCTACAGGGTTGTTGTTTCCACTGTAAACAACCAACAAAGTTTGGATAACTGCAAAAACCTTCTACATTTTGTTCAGTTTTTCCCTACCCCAAGAAATACTGTATCTAAAAATACATCAAAATCAATATCTAAGAACAATATTTCAGTGTTTTAGTCTGCAACACACTTCTAGTTCTCGCTCTTTGATTTCACAAACAAGTTGTCGTTGATATTATCATGAATGGCAGGTCTAGACTACATTAACCTCAATCAGCTGAGCTCTGGGAACCTTTCAAACCACAAGCACTCCATTTGAAGACCAAATAACACATTATGTGCTGTACAGACAGACAGAGAGACAGAGAGACAGAGAGACAGAGAGACAGAGAGAGAGAGAGAGACAGAGAGACAGAGAGACAGAGAGAGAGACAGAGAGAGAGAGAGAGAGAGAGACAGAGAGAGAGACAGAGAGACAGAGAGATTTACATTCCCTTTCATACTTCAACTACTTGCACATTGTTACAACACTGTACATAGCCCCGTGTAGCTCAGTTGGTAGAGCATGGGTAGTGGGTTCGATTCCCACTGGGGGCCAGTACGGAGAAGAAAAAATGTATGCACTCACTAACTGTAAGTCGCTCTGGATAAGAGCGTCTGCTAAATGACTAAAAATGTTTTTTTTTTAAAAATATAATAATATGACATTTGAAATGTCTCTATTGTTTTGAAAAATCCCAATAAAGCCCCTTCGAATCGAATGTTCTCTTTTCAAGTCCTTGTTTTCTATTAATACCAGAATGCCCTGAGAGAACAACCAGAGAACAACCAGAAAACAACCAGAAAACAACCAGAGAACAACTAGAGAACAACCAGAAAACAACCAGAGAACACATAAGACCAAATACATTTTTTATCATTTATTTCCCTGAGCCTCCTCTTGCCATTGAAATGCTCAGTCTGATGCGGGTGTGTCGATATACATTTTAATATACTGTGCATTCGGAAAGTATTCAGACCCCTTCACTTTTTCCACATTTTGTTACATTACAGCCTTATTCTAAAATGGATTAAATTGTTTTTTTTAAATCAATCTACACACAATACCCCATAATGACACAGCAAAAACAGGTTTTAAGATATTTTAAAACAAATAAATAAATAACTGAAATATCACATTTACATAAGTATTCAGACCCTTTACTCAGTACTTTGTTGAAGCACCTTTGGCAGCGATTACAGCATCGGGTCTTCTTGGGTATGACGCTACAAGCTTGGCACACCTGTATTTGGGGAGTTTCTCCCATTCTTCTCTGCAGATCCTCTCAAGCTCTGTCAGGTTGGATGGAGAGCGTCGCTGCACAGCTATTTTCAGGTCTCTCCAGAGATGTTCGATCGGGGTTCAAGTCCAGGCTCTGGCTGGGCCACTCAAGGACATGAAAAACATCCCCACAGCATGATGATGCCACCACCATGCATCACCGTACGGACGGTGCCAGGTTTCCTCCAGACGTGACGCTTGGCATTCAGGCTAAAGAGTTCAATCTTGGTTTCATCAGAACAGAGAATCTTTAGGTGCCTTTTGGCAAACTCCTAGCGGGCTGTCATGTGCCTTTTACTGAGGAGTGGCTTCCATCTGGCCATTCTACCATAAAGACCTGACTGGTGGAGTGCTGCAGAGATGGTTGTCCTTCTGGAAGGTTCTCCCATCTTCACAGAGGAACCCTGGAGCTCTGTCAGAGTGACAGTCGGGTTATTGGTCACATCCCTGACCAAGGCCCTTCTCCCCCGATTGCTCAGTTCGGCCGGGTGGTTCTAAACTTCTTCCACTTAAGAATGATGGAGGCCACTGTGTTCTTGGGGACCTTCAATGATGCAGATATTGTGCCTAGACACAATCCTGTCTCGGAGCTCTACGGACAATTCCTTCGAACTCATGGCTTGGTTTTTGCTCTGACATGCACTGTCAACTGTGGGACCTTATATAGACAGGTGTGTGCCTTTCCAAATCATGTCCAATCAATTGAATTTACCACAGGTGGACTCCAATCAAGTTGTAGAAACATCTCAAGGATGATCAATGGAAACAGGATGCACCTGAGCTCAATTTATAGTCTCATAGCAAAGGGTCTGAATACTTATGTAAATAAGGTATTTCTGTTTTTTATACATTTGCAAACATTTCTAAAAACCTGTTTTCACCATGTCATTATGGGTTACTGTGTGTAGATTGATGAGGGAAAAACTTTATTTAATCCATTTTAGAATAAGGCTGTAACGTAACAATGCACTGTAGTTATATACAAAATATTTTTAAAAAACAGTAAGATGACTAACTGCACTGCCCCTTTAATATTTCAGTAGCAGCCTCATGATTCCCTTTACACACCGACACACTGAACACAGACCGACACACTGAACACAGACACACAGACACACACACTGAACACAGACACACAGACCGACACACTGAACACAGACACACCGAACACAGTCACACAGACACACACACTGAACACAGACACACCGACACACTGAACACAGACACACTGAACACAGACACACAGACACACACACCGACACACTGAACACAGACACACAGACACACACACCGACACACTGAACACAGACACACCGACACACTGAACACAGACACACACACTGAACACAGACACACCGACACACTGAACACAGACACACCGACACACTGAACACAGACACACAGACACACACACCGACACACTGAACACAGACACACAGACACACACACCGACACACTGAACACAGACACACTGAACACAGACACACACACTGAACACAGACACACCGACACACTGAACACAGACACACAGACACACAGACACACAGACACACAGACACACAGACACACAGACACACCGACACACAGACACACGCTTCATCCATTTACTTATTATTCATAGTCAGGAAGTGAGTCTACCGCTGGTGATGTGCCTCCTCACACAAGGGATAGGTGGAACGCAGCCATCCAGTTTCACAGGCCCGGCCCGAGGGTTGGTGGAACGCAGCCATCCAGTTTCACAGGCCCGGCCCGAGGGATAGGTGGAACGCAGCCATCCAGTTTCACAGGCCCGGCCCGAGGGTTGTTGTGTGTGTGTGTGTGTGTCTGTGTGTGTGTGTGTCTGTGTGTGTGTGTGTGTGTCTGTGTGTGTGTGTCTGTGTGTGTGTGTCTGTGTGTGTGTGTCTGTGTGCAGTCTTATGCAACATCTCTGAGCTCAGTGTGAACCCTTCAGCAAACGTCGACCCTAATCATACCAACTACCTGCTACACTGGGTACACACCCTTTACATCCCTGTTAGTGATTATTTTATCCATTGTCAAGATAATCCATCCACCTGACAGGTGTGGCATATCAAGAAGCTGATTAAACAGCGTGATCTCTACAGCCTATAGCGCTGCAGTCTCTCTCTACAGCCTATAGCGCTGCAGTCTCTCTCTCTACAGCCTATAGCGCTGCAGTCTCTCTCTCTACAGCCTATAGCGCTGCAGTCTCTCTCTCTACAGCCTATAGCGCTGCAGTCTCTCTCTACAGCCTATAGCGCTGCAGTCTCTCTCTACAGCCTATAGCGCTGCAGTCTCTCTCTACAGCTCTGTACCCACTTCCTATTCCTCCTCTTCCGGCTTCTTCACCCGCGGGATCGTCTGAGACCAGCCACCCGGACAGCTGATGAAACTGTGGGTTTGCACAAACCAAATAATTTCTGCACAAACTGTCAGAAACCGTCTCAGGGAAGCTCATCTGCAATGCTAGTAGTCCTCACCAGGGTCTTGACCTGACTGCAGTTCGGCGTCGTAACCGACTTCAAAATGGGCAAATGCTCACCTTCGATGGCCACTGGCACGCTGGAGAAGTGTGCTCTTCACGGATGAATCCCGGTTTTAACTGTACCGGGCAGATGGCAGACAGCGTGTATGAAGTCGTGTGGGTGAGCGGTTTGCTGATGTCAACGTTGTGAACAGAGTGCCCCATGGTGGCGGTGGGGTTATGGTATGGACAGGCATCAGCTACGGACAACGAACACAATTCAATTTTATCGATGGCAATTTGAATGCACAGAGATACCATGACGAGATCCTGAGGCCCACTGTCGTGCCATTCATCCGCTGCCATCACCTCACGTTTCAGCATGATAATGCACGGCCCCATGTCGCAAGGATCTGTACACAATTCCAGGAAGCTGAAAATGTCCCAGTTCTTCCATGGCCTGCATACTCACCAGACATGTCACCCATTGAGCATGTTTGGGATGCTCCGATTGACATATACGACAGCGTGTTCCAGTTCCCGCCAATATCCAGCAACTTCTCACAGCCATTGAAGAGGAGTGGGACAACATTCCACAGGCCACAATCAACAGCCTGATCAACTCTATGCGAAGGAGATGTCGTGCTGCATGTAGCAAATGGTGGTCACACCAGATACTGACTGGTTTTCTGATCCACGCTCCTACCTTTTTTTTTTTTAAGGTGTCTGTGACCAACAGATTCATATCTTTATTCCAAGTCATGTGAAATCCATAGATTAGGACCTAATGACTTAATTTCAATTGACTGACTTCTTTATATGAACTGTAACTCAGTAAAATCTACGAAATTGTTGCGTTTAATGTTTTTGCTCAGTGTACATTGTGTAATTTACTGATGGGTCCCTAAGGAGCGAATGTCAAACCAAATTGAACATGGCATTGATGGGGTCGTATGCAGCTCTGAATTGATGATTACTTGTGCTGCCAGCTGAGGGCACGACTCAAACACATCTAGAACTGTTACGGTCCCCTTCATTCTGTAACCTCAAACTGTTACGGTACCCTTCATTCTGTAACATACTATTTAATCTATCATCTGGCAAATCTCCGTTTCGGACGAGACTGACTTCATCCTATTTACACTTTGTAGTACATTCTGACACTAGAATAAATATTACTGACGCACATCGATGCCACAAAGGCCATTTTCAAAACGTGACGTTTACCAGTCAAGTTGCCAGGGTTAGGGGTTCCAAGCTTGTTCTAAGGGGAGGTTGCCAGGGTTATAGGTTCCAAGCCTGTTCTAAGGGAAGGTTGCCAGGGTTATAGGTTCCAAGCCTGTTCTAAGGGAAGGTTGCCAGGGTTATAGGTTCCAAGCCTGTTCTAAGGGAAGGTTGCCAGGGTTATAGGTTCCAAGCCTGTTCTAAGGGGAGGTTGCCAGGGTTATAGGTTCCAAGCCTGTTCTAAGGGGAGGTTGCCAGGGTTATAGGTTCCAAGCCTGTTCTAAGGGGAGGTTGCCAGGGTTATAGGTTCCAAGCCTGTTCTAAGGGAAGGTTGCCAGGGTTATAGGTTCCAAGCCTGTTCTAAGGGGAGGTTGCCAGGGTTATAGGTTCCAAGCCTGTTCTAAGGGAAGGTTGCCAGGGTTATAGGTTCCAAGCCTGTTCTAAGGGGAGGTTGCCAGGGTTATAGGTTCCAAGCCTGTTCTAAGGGGAGGTTGCCAGGGTTATAGGTTCCAAGCCTGTTCTAAGGGGAGGTTGCCAGGGTTATAGGTTCCAAGCCTGTTCTAAGGGGAGGTTGCCAGGGTTATAGGTTCCAAGCCTGTTCTAAGGGAAGGTTGCCAGGGTTATAGGTTCCAAGCCTGTTCTAAGGGGAGGTTGCCAGGGTTATAGGTTCCAAGCCTGTTCTAAGGGAAGGTTGCCAGGGTTATAGGTTCCAAGCCTGTTCTAAGGGGAGGTTGTGTCTTTTGATCTCTCTCTCTCTCTAATGGTTTCTCTCAGCATCTCTCTCTCTCTCTCTCTCTCTCTCTCTCTCTAATGGTGTATCTCAGCATCTCTCTCTCTCTCTCTCTCTCTCTCTCTAATGGTGTCTCTCAGCATCTCTCTCTCTAATGGTTTCTCTCAGCATCTCTCTCTCTCTAATGGTTTCTCTCAGCATCTCACTCTCTCTCTCTCTAATGGTTTCTCTCAGCATCTCTCTCTCTAATGGTTTCTCTCAGCATCTCTCTCTCTCTAATGGTTTCTCTCAGCATCTCTCTATCTCAATATATAGGTCAAGCCCCACAATGCTGGTCTGTGGATTGAGGGAGCGAGGGGGGGGGGGGGAGAGATGGGGCGTTATTGGGTCGGCTGAGAAAAGCTAACTAATGAGTGTGTGATCAGCTCAGCTCGGTGTCGTCACCGCTCAGCAATGTCACCCACCCACCCTATCCCAGAATGCTGTGCCTAGTGCACCATTGTGGACAGGGTTCTCAGTGACAATAGGCTAACAGTAATGATGTCACAGCTAGTAGCGCTGATGGGACACAATGTTGGTAGAACGTCAGTAGAACGTTAGTAGAACGTTAGTAGAACGTCAGAGGGCTTCTACAGACCCCATCAGCCAATCGGAGCCCTCGGAACCCCATTGTGAGATAACCAGGAAGGCCCAGGCAATTTTTTTTTTTTACATCCCTGTCACGTGATTGGGTTGATGTCATCACTGGCACTCCTTCCAATTTCACCACCTTTGTTTACGAGCACTGCCCATGGAAGGAGGGAAGGAGGAGGAGGGAGGGAGGGAGGGAATGGTGGCATCAAAGACCAGTGAACCAAATTATTTTGGTCTTTGACCCTTTCAATGGAGGAAGGGATACAAGGAGGAGGGAGAGATTAACAGAGGGAAGTGGGTTTGGTGTCGACCCTGACCCCGTTTGGAGCGAGGGGAGGGTTTGGTTGGGCTTGTAAACAAGCAGCCATTGTGGGTGGCACATAGTCCGTAACCATGGGGACGGCTGCTGCTATGAGGGTTACCACAGTAACGCATGGAAGCCCTAACACTGGCAGCTGGGACACACACACACACACACACACACACAGACGGCAGGTGCTCAAAATTTTAAAAGGGTGCACCCACCCCTTCAAAGAAGATTAATAATTAATAACATCAACTACCTCTGTAGCGTAGGCCTGCTTATTTCTGCAACAACACGCTCACTCATCACACATTGTAAGCAAGTTACAGTGCCTCCTAAACACATGATTGACATGGGGAAGAGAGGGCGGGCCATGAGCTGATCATTGATGTTGATCATTTAAGCTAATCTGCTAGTTAGCTAGCTAGATTTTTTAAAAACGTATTGTGATTTATCTTCAATGCTCTTACATATTAACTTCACAATATTAATAATCTTCTAACTCATGATCCAGTGAGCTCCAAAGGTATTGGGACAGTGACACATTATTTGTTGTTTTGGCTCTGTACTCTAGCACTTTGGATTTGAAATTATACTTAAGGGTATTTCCATCCGTATCGGGCAAATGGTTTAGAAATTACAGCACTTTTTGTACATAGTCCCCCCCCCCAATTTTAGGGGTCCAAAAGTATTGGGACAAATTCACGTGTATTAAAGTATAGTTAACAAAAATATAAAACGCAACATGCAACAATTTCAAATGTTGCTGAGTTAGTTCACATTAGGAAGTCAGTCAATTTAAATAAATAAATTAGGCCCTAATCTATGGATTTCACATGACTGGGCCAATCAGCCAATCAGAATGAGTTTCTCCTCACAACAAGGGCTTTATTACAGACAGAACTCCTCCCCCTCCGAAACCAACTCACGTTTGAATTCAGTCATGGCCACTAACATTTCTTAATTAACCAAATCTAAAACAAATCAGCAAGCGCAGTCGCCCTTTAAATGAGTCTCATGCAATGGAATGTATTTTTTTGTAATGTGACTTGAATCAACAAATAACAGCACATTTTGATGGGTACACTTCCTGCTTTTACTTGACATGAGAAAATCAGTAAAAAATAAAAAATAAAAAATAAAATGGCTATTCAAACGTTTATTACAGTGACCGCGGTCATTTCTCTGGCTAGTAACCGCCATCGTCACAGCCCTAATACACAACAGCCCTAACACACAACAGCCCTAACACACAACAGCCCTAACACACAACAGCCCTAACACACAACAGCCCTAACAGACAACAGCCCTAACAGACAACAGCCCTAACACACAACAGCCCTAACAGACAACAGCCCTAACACACAACAGCCCTAACAGACAACAGCCCTAACACACAACAGCCCTAACAGACAACAGCCCTAACAGACAACAGCCCTAACACCAAACAGCCCTAACAGACAACAGCCCTAACAGACAACAGCAGTAACACACACACAGTCCAAGCGTTAGTGTGACTTTTCCATCAGAAACTGACTGACCAACATAACAGTAGCATCTCTCTGAACAAGGGGAGGGAGAGAGAGGGGGGAGAGAGAGAGAGAGGGGGGGGGGGGGGAGAGAGTGGGGAAGAGAGGGAGGGGGAGAGGAGAGAGGGGGAGGAGAGGAGAGAGAGATGGGGGAGAGGAGAGAGAGATGGGGGAGAGGAGAGAGAGATGGGGGAGGAGAGATAAGGGGGAGAGGAGAGAGAAGGGGGAGGGAGGGGGGAGGAGAGAAAGGGGGAAAGGCAGAGGAGAGAGAGAGAGAGAGCGAGAAGGAAGGAAGACTTACATGCATTTCTTAGGGAGGGTTTAGACTAGAGGATTTCTGCTGTCTAGTCTGGTATTTCACTTCACTCTGAATTTGTTGCCATTTCAGCACCCTTGACCTCTGACCTCTCCTCTGTCTGTCCCCTCACACACACGCCATGAGCTCACTCAGCGGTCACCGGGGTAACCCCGGATTGCTCCCGGTAAGGGCGTATTATCCTCCGGACAAACAACTATAAAAGTGAAAGCACTTTACTACCCGGTCCCCTGTGGTGCCGCGCTGTGAAAAGGCTTGGCCAGAGGGGGCGCTGCTAGTGACCCCCCACATAGCACTGGCACAGAACCTATTCATACCGTTGATATGAAACCATCTCATTCTGCGTGAGGACTGTCTTTAGTTAGTGATTAGACCGTGTGATGCTGTGAGACGGTCTATGCTTAGTGATTAGACCGTGTGATGCTGTGAGACGGTCTATGCTTAGTGATTAGACCGTGTGATGCTGTGAGACGGTCTATGCTTAGTGATTAGACCGTGTGCTGCTGTAAGACGGTCTATGCTTAGTGATTAGACCGTGTGATGCTGTGAGACGGTCTATGCTTAGTGATTAGACCGTGTGATGCTGTGAGACGGTCTATGCTTAGTGATTAGACCGTGTGATGCTGTGAGACGGTCTATGCTTAGTGATTAGACCGTGTGATGCTGTGAGACGGTCTATGCTTAGTGATTAGACCGTGTGATGCTGTGAGACGGTCTATGCTTAGTGATTAGACCGTGTGATGCTGTGAGACGGTCTATGCTTAGTGATTAGACGGTGTGATGCTGTGAGACGGTCTATGCTTAGTGATTAGACCGTGTGATGCTGTGAGTGCCATTGGAAAAATTAATCTTCCTCCATGTCTTTGACTATAAAACATAGAAACGCGCCATTTTCACATATGTTGATGTTGGGGTGGTGCTGGAGATGGTGAATATGCAGACCGGAACTGTGACCATTTCTTTCAATGGTAACGACCTGAGTAAGACATCTTCATTATCCACCATCTTTGTCAGTCCGGGTTCAGTTCATCTTGGGTTTCCATGGTAATGTTTGAATGTGGAAAGCAGAGAACTATTCACTGAGCTTTGAATGTCAGGTGAGAGAGAGAGAGGGGGAGCTTTGAATGTCAGGTGAGAGAGAGACAGAACGAGAGAGAGAGAGAGAGAACGAGAGAGAGAGAGAGAACGAGAGAGAGAAACTGCCTCTTGGTAAGAGATTATCCCTGGGTCATCCAGAGCTGGGTTCAGGGCAGGGGTGTCCTGGATAACTGCAACCCCAGAGAGTGCATCGTCGCCCGGCTAGAGGGCACCGCCCCGGGGGAATCTCTCTTTTAACTAACCTTACAACTCTATGCAGAAGGGCTACTTTTAACAATTTACAGTTCAGTACAGTTCATTACAGTATAGTTCAGTTCAGTAGAGTTCAGTATAGTATAGTTCAGTTCAGTAGAGTTCAGTATAGTTCAGTTCAGTAGAGTTCAGTATAGTATAGTTCAGTTCAGTAGAGTTCAGTATAGTTCAGTTCAGTAGAGTTCAGTATAGTTCAGTTCAGTATAGTTCAGTTCAGTATAGTTCAGTTCAGTACAGTTCATTACAGTAGAGTTCAGTTCAGTAGAGTTCAGTATAGTATAGTTCAGTTCAGTAGAGTTCAGTACAGTATAGTTCAGTTCAGTAGAGTTCAGTAGAGTTCAGTTCAGTATAGTTCAGTATAGTTCAGTACAGTATAGTTCAGTTCAGTAGAGTTCAGTACAGTATAGTTCAGTTCAGTAGAGTTCAGTTCAGTATAGTTCAGTATAGTTCAGTACAGTATAGTTCAGTTCAGTATAGTTCAGTATAGTTCAGTACAGTATAGTTCAGTTCAGTAGAGTTCAGTTCAGTATAGTTCAGTACAGTATAGTTCAGTATAGTTCAGTATAGTTCAGTACAGTATAGTTCAGTTCAGTATAGTTCAGTACAGTATAGTTCAGTTCAGTAGAGTTCTGTTCAGTATAGTTCAGTATAGTTCAGTTCAGTAGAGTTCAGTACAGTATAGTTCAGTTCAGTATACTTCAGTATAGTTCAGTACAGTATAGTTCAGTTCAGTAGAGTTCAGTACAGTATAGTTCAGTTCAGTAGAGTTCAGTTCAGTACAGTTCAGTACAGTATAGTTCAGTACAGTAGAGTTCAGTACAGTATAGTTCAGTATAGTTCAGTAGAGTTCAGTATAGTATAGTTCAGTTCAGTAGAGTTCAGTACAGTATAGTTCAGTTCAGTAGAGTAGAGTTCAGTATAGTTCAGTATAGTTCAGTACAGTATAGTTCAGTACAGTATAGTTCAGTACAGTATAGTTCAGTAGAGTTCAGTAGAGTTCAGTATAGTATAGTTCAGTACAGTATAGTTCAGTACAGTATAGTTCAGTTCAGTAGAGTTCAGTACAGTATAGTTCAGTAGAGTTCAGTACAGTATAGTTCAGTAGAGTTCAGTATAGTATAGTTCAGTACAGTTCAGTAGAGTTCAGTAGAGTTCAGTATAGTATAGTTCAGTACAGTTCAGTAGAGTTCAGTTCAGTATAGTTCAGTATAGTTCAGTTCAGTAGAGTTCAGTACAGTAGAGTTCAGTAGAGTATAGTTCAGTACAGTATAGTTCAGTTCAGTACAGTATAGTTCAGTACAGTAGAGTAGAGTACAGTATAGTTCAGTACAGTAGAGTAGAGTTCAGTACAGTAGAGTTCAGTACAGTAGAGTTCAGTATAGTTCACTTCAGTAGAGTTCAGTATAGTTCAGTACAGTAGAGTTCAGTAGAGTATAGTTCAGTACAGTATAGTTCAGTTCAGTAGAGTTCAGTTCAATATAGTTCAGTTCAGTATAGTTCAGTTCAGTATAGTTCAGTAGAGTTCAGTACAGTATAGTTCAGTAGAGTTCAGTTCAGTATAGTTCAGTAGAGTAGAGTTCAGTAGAGTTCAGTATAGTTCAGTTCAGTATAGTTCAGTAGAGTAGAGTTCAGTAGAGTATAGTTCAGTACAGTATAGTTCAGTTCAGTAGAGTTCAGTTCAATATAGTTCAGTTCAGTATAGTTCAGTTCAGTATAGTTCAGTAGAGTAGAGTTCAGTAGAGTTCAGTATAGTTCAGTTCAGTAGAGTTTAGTAGAGTATAGTTCAGTACAGTATAGTTCAGTTCAGTAGAGTTCAGTTCAATATAGTTCAGTTCAGTATAGTTCAGTTCAGTATAGTTCAGTAGAGTAGAGTTCAGTAGAGTTCAGTATAGTTCAGTTCAGTATAGTTCAGTAGAGTAGAGTTCAGTAGAGTTCAGTACAGGAGCCTACTTGGAGTGTGAATTAAACTGCTGACTGCTCATAACTTGCAGATTGTTGACACACCAACCAGGATCAAGGGGCAGGGCAATGTGACTGTTGTGGTTTTGGTAATCAGTGTCAGCGACGGTCCCGTTGTCAAAACAAAGTCGGTTCTGCCAAGTGACTGGAGGAAGGAGAGAGGGGGAAGACTCCACTATCTTTATTTATTTATCTACAGATGATCTCATTTTGCGCTTCTGTAGCTTTGGCAGCTGTGTGTGTTCTCTTTCCCAGTCCGCTCCTCTCCCGGTAGGCTTTACAGACGCTCCCCACCCCTTGGCTGCTCCTCTCCCTGTAGGCTTTACAGACGCTCCCCACCCCTTGGCTGCTCCTCCCCCTGTAGGCTTTACAGACGCTCCCCACCCCTTGGCTGCTCCTCTCCCGGTAGGCTTTACAGACGCTCCCCACCCCTTGGCTGCTCCTCTCCCTGTAGGCTTTACAGACGCTCCCCACCCCTTGGCTGCTCCTCTCCCGGTAGGCTTTACAGACGCTCCCCACCCCTTGGCTGCTCCTCTCCCTGTAGGCTTTACAGACGCTCCCCACCCCTTGGCTGCTCCTCTCCCGGTAGGCTTTACAGACGCTCTCCACCCCTTGGCTGCTCCCCACCCCTAGGCTTTACAGACGCTCCCCACCCCTTGGCTGCTCCTCTCCCTGTAGGCTTTACAGACGCTCCCCACCCCTTGGCTGCTCCTCTCCCGGTAGGCTTTACAGACGCTCCCCACCCCTTGGCTGCTCCTCTCCCTGTAGGCTTTACAGACGCTCCCCAACCCTTGGCTGCTCCTCTCCCTGTAGGCTTTACAGACGCTCCCCACCCCTTGGCTGCTCCCCACCCCTAGGCTTTACAGACGCTCCCCACCCCTTGGCTGCTCCTCTCCCTGTAGGCTTTACAGACGCTCCCCACCCCTTGGCTGCTCCTCCCCCTGTAGGCTTTACAGACGCTCCCCACCCCTTGGCTGCTCCTCTCCCTGTAGGCTTTACAGACGCTCCCCACCCCTTGGCTGCTCCTCTCCCTGTAGGCTCTACAGATGTTCCCCACCCCTTGACCGCAACCCTTCTAGTGTAGTTTACCCTGTGCACAACCCCATGTGGAAATTCCTGGTCTCCGCCAGCGTTTGGAACGACTGATCTAAGTTAATCTCAGCCTATGCTGCCCTCCCCTTTGTCCCATCAAACCCCTGCAACTCATCCAGAACGCTGCAGCCCGCCTGGTGTTCAACCTTCCCAAGTTCTCTCACGTCACCCCGCTCCTCCGCACACGCACACTGGCTTCCAGTCGAAGCTCACATCCACTGCAAGACCATGGTGCTTACCAACGGAACAGCAAGAGGAACTGCCCCCCCTACCTTCAGGCTATGCTTAAACCCTACATCCCAACCCGAGCACTCCGTTCTGCCACCTCTGGTCTCTTGGCCCTCCCACCCCTACGGGAGGGAAGCTCCCCCTCAGCCCAGTCCAAGCCCTTCTCTCTCCTGGCGCCCCAATGGTGGAACCAGCTTCCCCCTGAAGCTATGACAGCAGAGTCCCTGCCCATCTTCCGGAAACATCTGAAACCCTACCTCTTCAAACAGTCTCTTAAATAATCCCCCCCTGTAGTTTCTGACTACTATGAATTCCAATTGTAACCAGTTATTATTTCGAAAAAGCTGTTTTTGCTTTGTCATTATGAGGTATTGTGTGTAGATTGAAGAAAAAATAAAATAAAAATGTAATCCACTTTTAGAATAAGGCTGTAACGTAACAAAATGTGGAAAAAAGTCAAGGGGTCTGAATACTTTCCGAATGAACTGTTTGGCGGTCAACAGTAAAATGGTTCAGTTTGCGTAAAAAACAACATCCTGTTGCAATTTCTTTATCTTTGCAAAGGCACAGTCATTGAATTTCAGTTTGTCTATTTCGATTCCTAGGTATTTCTTTATATGTGGTGACTATCGACTGATTCCCCATTGGTCTTCATAGTGGAGTTTTATTCCTTCTGAAACCAATTTTCATCTCCATTTCAAGAAAGTTATCTGCGCACCACAACCTTGAAGAGAGGCTTGGTCTGGTGTGGAAGAAACCCACAACGGTGTCATCTGGGTATTTTAAAGAATATGTGGGCTGAGTCAGAGGCTTGACAATCGTTTGTGTCCAGTATCGGTGAAAGTACGCAACCTTGCGGGTCTCCCGTATTGACGGTTCTAGATGTAGAGATGGAGGAGTTAAACTTCACTTGTTGAGTACGGTTCACAAGGAAACTATTAATCCACTTGATCAGTAGAGAGTAGACACCAAAAATTCACCAGCCTGTCCACCAGTAGGCGAGGTTGGATGGTGTTAAACGCGTCACTGAAGTCAACGAATACAATTCTAATTCTAGGCTATTCGCCTGTTCTACGTGTTCTTAGATATTGTTCAGCATGACCAGTGACGCATCATCAACACCCCTAGAGGCACGTGAATTGGTTTTTGATCTAGCTGAGAGAATTTTTTCAAAACATTTAAATTAGGTACAGATGTCAGGGCTACAGGGCAGCATACCACCCTACGGGGCAGCATACCACCCTACGGGGCAGCATACCACCCTACAGGGCAGCATACCACCCTACAGGGCAGCATACCACCCTACAGGGCAGCATACCACCCTACGGGGCAGCATACCACCCTACGGGGCAGCATACCACCCTACAGGGCAGCATACCACCCTACAGGGCAGCATACCACCCTACGGGGCAGCATACCACCCTACGGGGCAGCATACCACCCTACAGGGCAGCATACCACCCTACAGGGCAGCATACCACCCTACGGGGCAGCATACCACCCTACGGGGCAGCATACCACCCTACGGGGCAGCATACCACCCTACAGGGCAGCATACCACCCTACAGGGCAGCATACCACCCTACAGGGCAGCATACCACCCTACAGGGCAGCATACCACCCTACAGGGCAGCATACCACCCTACGGGGCAGCATACCACCCTACGGGGCAGCATACCACCCTACAGGGCAGCATACCACCCTACAGGGCAGCATACCACCCTACAGGGCAGCATACCACCCTACAGGGCAGCATACCACCCTACAGGGCAGCATACCACCCTACAGGGCAGCATACCACCCTACAGGGCAGCATACCACCCATGAGGCCAAATGGTGACTTTAAAACAGTTAGAGTTATACACAAAAGAAATGTATGCACGCATGACTGTAAGTCGCTTTGGATAAAAGCGTCTGCTAAATGGCATATTCTATTTGTTTTATTTAGGGCATTAACTCCATCCAGAGCCTGTCCTGCCGATCTCACAGCAGGTTCAGGGCATTAAATTATAGGGCCGGCGCCAGAACGAATCAGTTGGATGGGCATTTGATTTAAAAAAGGTCAACGGTCAAATGGGGGGGGTGCATATATTTGTCCTGTTTCACTGCATGTACAAGTGGGTCACCTGTACGAGTGTGAGGTGTGAAATGCTAATTCCTCTCCAAGAATGAGAACAGTAAATGAGTAATTACTACATAAACAAATGAGTGTTACCAAATGACGGGGATTAACGGTACATTTACTAGGCTACTGGTGACATATGAAATGGGGAACTGATCAAACATTTACAATCAAACGGCAAACAAGTGCTCATGTCTCCGCTCTAACAATGGGAGATGTTGTCCCAATGGTGGGAAGGCAGGCGACAGGTTTAGGTCTGATTTTATTATGATAGAAATGCATTGGGATTATTCTGGAGAGATTTAGGGGAGAGTGAGCCCTCTCGCTTTGCTTCTTCCTCTCTGCTTAAAACTATCTCATCGGAGAAAGCATCCGAGCGAACGAAACAGCGCCCCTCTATATGTATCTGATGCCGTCTGGCCAGAAATAGTATAACATGCAATACTCTTTTGGTCCAGACAGCATCAAATACATTGTCTAAACATAGTCAGACAGAGGGGCGCCGTTTCGCTCTTATCTGAGATTGATGTGTTTTCTGTCGGGGCGCGTCTCGGTCAAATAGATGATCAATATTTCATTATTTGATTTGGACGGGGGCAAGGCGGTACGGTAGAGCGGGCCAGGCCTCCTAAGCCCTGCCCATAGCGTTGGCCCTGTTTACTCCATATAGGAGGCTGTTCGTTGACAACAATATTACAGTCAGATCAAATCATGTATACACACTAGATGACGGACAGGGAGCACCATTGTAAAACATTTAGGAAGCTATAGAAATGCATTTATTAAAATGTCTACATTCGTTTTTGACACGTTTATTCTATTACAGACACCTAAATGCATACTTTTAAATTATATTATGTGAGCAAAAAAAATAAAAAAAATAAAAAATTACAAAAATTCCTTAAAGTATACTTTTTTGAAAGTTCTAATGTTACTGTCCCCACCATAACAAAAAAAAATACTTAAACACATTTAATTTTGTCTACATTTAATTGAAATACTGTATAATTCCATTCATTCCTATGGAGGACTGCTCCTACTGGGGAGTGGCAATATGGCCGACCCGTGGCTTCAAAACCTCTCATTGGCCAATACATAGCATCAGGAATCCAGGGTTTATATACATCATTGGTCAGATCCTTCTCAGACCAGCAAGAAGGGTGTGATTGCAGACCCCAATTAGGGACGCTTTCTGATATCGGCGTTTATTGATGTCAAGTTACACCCATTGATGCTCGCCATTGGTCAGTGGCCGTTTCTTTCCTGTAGGATTGTAGCTAAGCCTAACCCTTTTCCTAACTTTAACCTCATCCATCTAACCTGCCATGTTAATGATCCTAACCTGCTACGTAAACAAATCATCTGTGTCGAGAAACAATCAGTCAAATAACACCGGAACTAACGGATGGCAGTCACCAATGGACTGACCGATGGCAGGCGCCAATGGTTGTTCCCTGATATCAAGAAACGCCCCGAATTACGGTCTGCAATTACACCATATTGAGACCTGTGATGGCAATTATTTTACAAGAAAAATAAAATAAAAATGGAGCTAAATCAAACAAACGCAGATCACCCGCAACTAGAGCAGGAGGATGGAAATCCGGCTGCACATTGTCGTCAGTATTATTGAACCAAATTAGCGCCGAAAGGCCAGCTGAGGATGACAGTTTGGTTACTAGCAGTAGGTATGCTACAATTCCCTGAAGTCTCTTATCATTTTATGACATGGTAGGCACAGCCAACCACATGACCGAGAAAGTCGTTCCAATTCCAAACCGTTGGCGACAAAAATTGCAAATACCGTTTATGTCCAAAACTTACCGTTAAACCGGAGCATGCACGCGCAGATATATTCCTAGTCAAACCGAAGAGAATGGAGTTTGGTATAGCAGGAGAGGAGAAGTAGAGGAAACGGATCCTTCGCCAGCGTACACCGCGAACAGCGCAGACCTCTCCCACGGACCTGCCAGTACAACTGGCACGAGCTTCTCTGCCACCGGCTGAGCGCGACCGAGTAGGGAGAGCGGAGCGCATGCGTGGACACCCGGGTGCTGCTCGCTCAGGTGTAACGCGACAAAAGCCCCATCTCTGTGTAGTCACCTGCTGTGAATGGGACTCTGCTTCTCACAGAGTTGGGGTAGATCAGAGAGGAATGATTGTTAATAGACTATATTGACTGTAGAATAGAATACAGTACAGAGGAAAAGCAATATCAAATTCATGGAGAGGGTAGCCATGATGTCATGCACAGGCCATGTGTGTGAAGGGAGTGTGTTAGGGGTAGATAACAGCTCAGCCTGTCCCTCCCTTGGCGCAATGGCACTAGTCTTTGAATTAAAGTGGTTTCCCTCCCAGTAACTAGCTGCAGTGTGTGCCACTGTATCTGTCGCAATTAAAGGGGCAATCTGCTTTTTGTACTTTTAAATTACTAAAAATAGCCATTGATTGTTAAA
>NC_140026.1:1499255-1501755 GCF_964263955.1 Coregonus lavaretus | reverse complement strand
ATCTAATCTATCTAATTTAAATAAAAAGGTTACAATCCAGGTCAATAAAGTAATGAAATAATGAATGGTCATGTGACATGATTGCACAAAACACAGAGCCCATGAAGAGGCTTTGAAGTGAACGAGCCTAAATAATATTATCCTTATCCATATTATAACCATATTATATCATATGATCCTTATCCATATTATAACCATATTATATCATATGATCCTTATCCATATTATAACCATATTATCCTTATCCATATTATAACTATATTATATCATATGATCCTTATCCATATAACAACCATATCCTTTCTTCAACATACGGTGAGATCACCTCATACCACTTATCCATATTATAACCATATTATATAATATGATCCTTATCCATATTATAACCATATTATATAATATTATCCTTATCCATATTATAACCATATTATATAATATGATCCTTATCCATATTATAACCATATTATATCATATTATCCTTATCCATATTATAACCATATCCTTATCCATATAACAACCATATCCTTTCTTCAACATACGGTGAGATCACCTCATACCACATCCATATTATATAATATTATCCTTATCCATATTATAACCATATTATATCATATGATCCTTATCCATATTATAACCATATTATATAATATTATCCTTATCCATATTATAACCATATTATATCATATTATCCTTATCCATATTATAACCATATTATATCATATGATCCTTATCCATATTATAACCATATCCTTATCCATATAACAACCATATCCTTTCTTCAACATACGGTGAGAGCACCTTATACCACTAAGAAGAGGAGTGGAAAATCACCTGATATTCTTGATTGTTCTATAACTGGGTACCAGACTGTTCTGCTGTCATGCCACTCCTGTCATGCTAAATTTGGCATAAGACACAGAGTACACGGGGTGGAAAATGAGGGCCGAGCACGCCCCCATTCACATCGACGGGGCTGTAGTGGAGCAGGTTGAGAGGTTCAAGTTCCTTGGTGTCCACATCACCAACAAACTATCATGGTCCAAACACACCAAGACAGTTGTGAAGAGGGCACGACAAAGCCTATTCCCAAGACAGTTGTGAAGAGGGCACGACAAAGCCTATTCCCCTTCAGGAGACTGAAAAGATTTAGCATTTGTCCTCAGATCCTCAAAAAGTTCTACAGCTGCACCATCGAGAGCATCCTGACTGGTTGCATCACCGCCTGGTATGGCAACTGCTCGGCCTCCGACCGCAAGGCACTACAGAGGGTAGTGCGTACGGCCCAGTACATCACCAGGGCCAAGCTTCCTGCCATCCAGGACCTCAATACCAGGTGGTGTCAGAGGAAGGACCTAAAAATTGCCCACCCTAGTCATAGACTGTTCGCTCAGCCACCGCACGGAAAGCGGTACCGTAGTGCCGAGTCTATGTTCAAAAGGCTCCTTAACAGATTCTACCCCCAAGCATAAGACTCCTGAACAATTAATCAAATGGCCACCCGGACTATTTACATTGACATCCCCCCTTTGTTTTTACACTGCTGCTACTCACTGTTTATTATCTATGCATAGTCACTTTACCCCTACCGACATGTACAAATTACCTGAACTAACCTGTACCCCCGCACATTGACTCGGTACCGGTACCCCCTGTATATAGCCTCGTTATTACCTGGACTAACCTGTACCCCCGCACATTGACTCTGTACCGGTATCTCCTGTATGTAGCCTCGTTATTGTTATTTTATTGTGTTACTTTTTATTTTATTTTTTACTTCAGTTTATTTAATAAATATTTTCTTAACTCTTATTTTTCTTAAAACTGCGTTGTTGGTTAAGGGCTTGTCAGTAAGCATTTCACGGTTGTATTCGGCAAATGTGACAAATAACATTTGATTTGATTTGATTGTTAGCAGAGAGAGACTGGTATCCAGGCTAGAGGAATGTGATCTAAACAGACTGGTACCCAGGCTAGAGGAATGTGATCTAAACAGACTGGTACCCAGGCTAGAGGAATGTTATCTAAACAGACTGGTACCCAGGCTAGAGGAATGTTATCATCTAAACAGACTGGTACCCAGGCTAGAGGAATGTTATCATCTAAACAGACTGGTACCCAGGCTAGGGGAATGTATTTAAATCTCTCACGTGTAGCGGCGGCGTTTTGAGGCTGAGGTCGGCGAAGGCATCGCCCAGAGTCCTTTGCGTCAGCGTGACCTGGGCGAGCTGCGTGGCAAGCGTCTGGGCCAGGCAGGTCACGTGATCATAACGGCGGCGGTCATCACGGAGAATGTCGATGCGGGCCTCGAGTTCCGGGTCGACCGTACGGGATCCACGACCCATCTTCTCTGACAGAACCTGCTTAGTACACTGGGGAGGGAGAGAGGGACAGTGGAAGGGGAGAGGAGGGAGGAGAGGAATGGAGAGGGAGGAGAGGAGAGGAGAGGAGAGGAGGAATAGAAAGAGATGTAACATGTAGGACAAGCAGAGAACGGAGTTTC